>NW_023270807.1:24077607-24161857 GCF_011800145.1 Mirounga leonina | reverse complement strand
CCCCCCCCCCCCCCCCCCCCCCCCGCCAAATGACCTCCTAGCATCTGCAGTCCTGGATTGGGAACAACTGCAATGAAGCATAGAGTTGAGGGCCACACATGTTACTTTATCTGTGTTAGAATAATAGTTTCCTGAGAATAGTCTTGGATATGCCCACAGTTACTGCCTCATCTCAAGCTGATGGTAACGTTTCCTCCTACCAAGACAGGCATCCTAAGGAGACCTTTTATTTATTTTTATTGCCATTTATCATCCCTACCCGTTCTTCTGTAAATCAGTGATAACCAAAACTATCTCTGTGTCCGCCAGTCCAAAGACCAGCTCTTTTGAACTTAACCACAAACTTTCAAAGCATATGGTTATACCTTTGATCGGCAACACAATAAACCTGCCCTTCAGATTTTGCCAGAGATTACAAACTCAAATGCTCAGATGCCCAAGTCCTATCAAAGCTTAGTTGTGAGACATACTGTTTATTGAAGATTGCCTATATGATATGCTTGCCTTCAGATCATAAATAAATTCATGAATTACATTTCCTAGTTTCCATGGATCAGAGGTCCTAGTAGGTTCTGGCAAAGAACACATACACATACACACACACACATGCACATATATATACACATATGTGTATACACACACAACACACACATTTCTGCATGATCACATTGTCCTACAGACTAACATTTTATAAGATAGCTCTATAAAATGTGCTATTATATTTATTCCATGGCCTTCACATAGTCTATTTACAACATAGCAGCCAGAATGATCCATTTTAAACTAGGCCAGATAATATTAATGCTGTGCTCAAAGCCCTCTGGCTCTGAGACTCTCTGCTTCATGCTGAGTAAAACTTAAAGAATTTATGATGGCCTTCAAGACCCTACATGAGTTGCTCACCCCACAGTTTCTCTTTGACCTCACGTTCTGTGAGTTCCCTTTGCTCCTTCTGCTGCAGCCACTCTAACCCTCTCACCTTACCTTGAGCAAGTCAGGCTTTCTCCTACTTGAGGGCCTTTGAACAGGCTTTTCCTCTCTATGAAACCCACTCCCCTTGATTCGGCATTGTAGACTTCCTCACCTTTTGCAAATCTTTGTTCAGATGTCATTTTTCCTATGAGTCCTTCCCAAAACCCTACTTGAAACTTCACCTTGCCTCCCTATCTGATAGCACTCCTGATTTCCCTTACCCTGCTGTATTTATTGGCTTATCTTTTTATATAGCACTCATCACCTTCTAAACCACCATGTAATTTGCTTTATTATTAGGTCTCTTGTTTGCTGTCTGTCTCTTTCTGCTACTCTAAGATCCAGTGATCTCTATCTGGTTTATTTGTTGACTTTCACCAGAGCTAAGAAAAATGCCTGGCTTGTAGTAAGCACTCAGTAAATTATTGTTGGTTGAATCAATGAATGAAAGTTTATTGTAGGGCTGTTGTCCTAGCATAATTTAACACTCACCTGATTGGGGACTCGGGGAGAATTTCCCTCAGGTTTCTCTTTATCCATGACAATGCCCACTTCCAAGTTATGGACTGACATGAGTCCAAAGGAAAAAAGGCAGTAAACTCACCACTAGTTCAGTGCTGTTTCAGATTCTGGTCTTCTTCCCCAATCTGCATGATACGTTTTAGAGTCCTCAAATAACGGCTTCATTCATTCAGTGGGAGGACAGTGTGGAGTGTGCTTATTACATCTTACCCTGAGCTGGAATCTCTCCAATTTCTTCTGCTTTTCTTCAGAATTTCTCCAGAACCTTCTCCAGTGTTGCTTCTACTCTTTAACTCATTAAGATTAAGGTTTTTGGCTCAAAATTTACTCTCAAATATTTATAATTCCTTTCAAAAATGAATTTGTGTAGAGGAAAGACCATTGGTTATTTTCAGAGGGTAAATTTCTTAAAGTGCTTACAACAGTTTAGCTATAGCTGAATTTTGTTTCTTTTAATGGAGACATACTGCTTCTTGTTGACATGTTGCCGACCTGACTTTTCTTATTTATTTTATAAAACCCATCAGTGTAAGCTAGTCATGTCTTTATTGATCTGAGGTTCAATGTGTCTATTGCTTCTGAATTATCCCACTTTATTTGACCACAGTATTGTGGAAAACATCAAACCACACATAATTGTTATTATTAACAATCAGCTAGTTGAGTACAAAAACTCCCTGCTTGAATGTAGTTTTTTTCTCCTGTGTTGCTTCACAGGTATAAATTAGGATAGCATTTTTATTTTATTTGTAATTGTTCTGAAAAACCCTAGCAGGGGATCAATGCTTGTGAGATTTTTTAATATCCTTTCTGGAAGGACTGGGAAGCTCTTCTTAGCTGTTTCATATCAGTAGAAGGATATGAGTATAAAGAGACCAGGGACAGAGGGCCTGGGAGATGCCCAGTGTTTATAGAGTTAAGGGCCAGATTGGGAAAATTGTTAGACTAAATGAAAGCAAATAGGTTCTCTAAATCCAGGCGGGGAAACAGACTTCAGTATACAGGAGATCAGCTCCAGGAAAAAAAAATTTAATAGGGGGTCCAAAGGGGGACACCTGCTGAGCCATGGGAATCACCACAAAGAGCCATGAAGCCAAGCTATGTGCCTGAAGATTGCAGAGAAACATTTAGCAACAAAGGTCAGTAAATTAAGCACTGATTATAGTCTCTAGATTTCGTCGGCCAGTCTTGATAGTGGCAGTGTTTTCTGAGACGAAGGATCATTATTTTTTTTAATGACATCAGAATCAAGTTCTGAATCAATTGAAAAGGAAAAACATATACCCAGCTGGTATCTAGGAGCACAGAGGCAGGGAGTCAAGAAGTTCTTGACAGCGGCATTTAAACGTATTTAATATTTTATTATGAAGCTAAGGTTTACTTTTTTATTAGAATTTGTCTGCTAATGTGGCTGCCATTGAATGCAGACTTAACTTCTGTGGTGAATCTAAAACCGTATTGCATTTTACCTAACCCATAGTTGTCTTCATATTTTTGCTTACACTTGGCAGAGTCTACTTTCTATTACATTTTATATTTTATTCTTAGTCCTGTTATATAATTAAGAATAGTGGAAGCATCAAGAAACCAGACCGTATAATCTCATGAAACCCTTAATTGACTTTTCTATTAACTTCTCCAGTTTCCCCGCAGAAATGGTTTCTTCTATCGATATTTTAATTTCATGTGAGTCAAATGACAGGAAGTAAAGAGATTTCAGCAGATGGTTGCCACAAACTACATTTCCGAATTGGTCTACAAAACTCTGCAGCTTGGCAGTGTGTGGTGGATCATTTTACCGTCTGTTAATGCCAAAAGAAATCTGGTTGGAAACGTGTGTGTTTTTCCATTTAATTTATTCTCTGACTTTATTAAGAGCTACCAGTCTTGATTTACTTGTGTCTGACGTATCCATAAAATTGAAATTCAAGAAGTTTCACAAGTTAGTGTTTCCCATTTGCATTAACTGAAATTTCACAACATCTAAGATTAAATCTTGAAAGGAACTACTGATAGCTTTAAATAGAGCTTTAAATATTCTTTTCAATAGGCATTCCTTTAACGCAGGTAGTTGAAAACACTGACTATTGATATGGTAACTAAGAGTACGCCCTTATATATATATTTTTTAAAGATTTTATTTATTTATTTGACAGAGAGAGACACAGCGAGAGAGAGAACACAAGCAGAGGGAGTGGGAGAGGGAGAAGCAGGCTTCCCGCTGAGCAGGGAGCCCGACGCCGGGCTCAATCCCAGGACCCAGGGATCACGACCTGAGCTGAAGGCAGACGCTTAACCGACTGAGCCACCCAGGCGCCCCCACGCCCTTATATTTTTAACCCAAATCAATATTTCCATTCTTAAAAATCTCAGCCAACAACTTTCTGTGAAGTAGGAGGCAGTGTTATCTGCTAAGTGTAAGGGCGGAGATGCTGAGTCAGATGGCTCGGGAGATGTAAAAAGCTTTTAAATTCTTGTGGACAATAGGACGGATTAGGCAGACTCTAAAATGATTGAAGAACCAGATGCTGTTAAAGTGGCATCAGTTGAGGTTATAATAGTGCCATTGATGTTGGAGTGCATTTTCCTGCAGCATTGTCTGTCCCTCGGCTGTCCACAGTAACCTGAGTATGGATACTGAGAGACAGAGATTTGGATTGACCCACAGTTGGGTTTGTGTCAGGTGGGTGTGATGTAGGGACAAGAGCTAAGAAAATTAAAGGCATTGTCAAGGGCATGGTTTGAATTATAGATCATGGGGTCAAAGCTCAACAGAGGAGTGAGTAAAGACAGAAGACAGGAGGGTTATAGTAAAGAAAAGAAATTAGATAGACTACGGTATTACATTGAAAAAAAAAGAATAAGTGTGATAGAAATAAGAAACTTAGAATAGGAACAAAGTTGTAAACAAGAATGGTGGTCCTTAAGTGGAAAACTTAAGAGATGAAGCAATTCCAAGTAATGCCAACTGAAGAGTATGACCATTAGAACAGGTCATTGAAGTGGAATAGAAGTAAATACCACTATGGTGAGAGCTAGGAAAATGGATGAGGTCTCCACATGGCTATATGAAATCTTCATATTAATGAATGGTTTGGGGGCGCCTGGGTGGTTCAGTTGGTTAAGCGACTGCCTTCGGCTCAGGTCATGATCCTAGAGTCCTGGGATCGAGTCCCACATCGGGGTCCCTGCTCAGCAAGGAGTCTGCTTCTCCCTCTGACCCTCCTCTCTCTCATGCTCTCTGTCTCTCATTCTCTCTCTCTCAAATAAATGAATGGTTTGTTAGAAAAAAACCCCACAAACTTGAAAGTCACAAGTGAATAAGGTCATGTGTAGATGGCTTACAGACAGCAGTATATGAAGAAGGATGGCCACATGGCTTTCTCTTCAAGAGTGCAGGCTTTTTTCACCCGCCAAACAGGAATTTAATCAGTGGAAGCAACATTGATGAGGATGGAAGAAACCTACTTCTCTTTGTGACCCAGACAGATGCACAATATATAGAAACAGCATATGCTAACTGGATTGCAGAGACAGGAGAGCCAGGCTCTAGTTAAGAAAATGTGAACTCTGTCCACCAAGAGATGGAGAGTATATAAAGTATTGTGTTCTGTTGTGTCTTTTGTTATATCACAGAAGTTGAAACGGAGAACAGAATGAAATGGTTTAGATATGAATAGAGAGGTCAGAGGTTGGATTAGGGAGTAGAACCAGAAGGACATTTATGAATGAGAGTGGGGGGGATAAAGGTAGATTATAGTAATGATGATGACACAAACAGCTAACAACTATTGAGTACTTGCATTTGTAAGGTGCTGTTTTAATTGACTTACCTCAAACTTCAAAATAATCAGATGATGTATTATTGTTTTGAACTGAGGCACAGAGAGTTCTAGAGACTTCTGGCACACAGCTAAAATGTGAAGAAGCCAGGAAGATTGGTGGAGTGTACCTTTATTTGCAATCAAGGTATAGGGATGTGTGGAGAATGGTGAGTTTTCCTGGTCCCTTTTTTTAAAAATACTTAGTAACCCCTGGACTTTTCTCTCTGTATGTGTGAAGAAGGTGGGAAGGGGATTGGTGGAGTTCTGAGATCCATTTCCTGAGTGCTCCCTGTGGCTGTGGTGGTTAGTGGCTTAGAGAAGCAGCAGACGACGTACTGTTGGGAAGCGTTGGAAATGTCAAAAGAAGAATGCCACGCCTGTGCCCCAGGAAATCAAGGAGGTAGAAGAGACAGTCCACTTTCATTGCTGACCCATATGATGTTCAGCAGTTTACGCTGTGAAAATTAATAAAGGGAAACCCCACTAACGTATAGAGTAGGAAGGCTGGGACGGGGAGCCTGCCACTCAACACCAATTGCAGGAAGAAGAGTCAATTATAGACTCAAGTGAGGTTTCCCTTTATTAATTTTCACAACATCCTAGGATGGCCTTTAAATGCACTAGTTGATATTACACAGTAAAAGTCATTAACATAGATTCGTGAGAATCAGAATTACATGTAATGGAAAAAAATTATGTATATCGGTATACTATGGTTTGAATTTATAATAAGAGTTGTGTTAGGAACATGAACTCTAGAGCCAGATTGCCTGCATTCAAAGCCTCGCTCCTTTGTTTACAGGCTATGACCATGGGCAGAGTTAACTGTTCTGTGCACAGCTCCATCATCGGTAAATTGAGGATAATTATAGTGCTGATCTCATAAGATCTTTCTGGGCATTGAGATAGGTGATTGGCACTTAAAAGCACTCAGTAAATACTAATGATTATTATTTACATGATTATGTCTTTATCTACCTAACATCTATCTATCAATCATCTGTCTAATCTACACACACACACACAGAACCCTATGGACTGAGTTCTGGACTAAAAAAGTAGGTCCTGAAGACTGTGCTAGAACTTGGCAGGTGCTTCCAGAAAGAACGACATGCCACTGAAGCGTGTTTCTCAGTGTTATGCCTGGTGGCACTCCGAGATGCCTGTGGAGCATCCCTCTGCCAGAATTTCTCTGTTCCTATTTGACAGACCTTGATTTTGTGGCAACTTTGTCCTGATGTCTGTTTATTCACTGTGGTGTTTCCGTTTCCATCTGTTTCCTTTCCTGGCCCATTTTTCTTTTTCTTTTTTTTCAGTCTAGAAACTTGTCGTAGGTCTTCTTTAAGTTAGCTGCTCACAGCTTTCTGTCGTCTCTGCTAGCTGCCAAGTTAACCGTGGTATCTTGCTTGGGTTTTATTTGCTCGTGGCCCATGCCCTGCCACTCACTCTTTCTGAGTCAGTATCTAAATTTGTTCTGTCTCCAGCTGCACTTGTATCTTCTAAGAAAGCACAGAGGTCCAGGCACTCTATCTTTCCAACAGTATCAGCGAATTGTTTTGATTTCTAGAGCATGGGTGGGTCATACACTTTTTGTTTTCCTATAGAAGAATGGATTTCATGAACACGAAGAGAGAGCTTCATTTTTTACAACTTCATGGCTGAGAGCAGTACTTAATCGTTCTAGTAGCTTGCTTTTTCAGTTGGTGGCTGAAGGGCATCATTGTCACCAGACATGAGAGAGTCATGTCATAACGCTAACAATATTAAGGGAAATTCTGCCCTTTTTGTCAAAGCTGAGTTGGCATAACAAGAATTTTCCTCAGAGTGCTTTAAGAATTGTAATGATGTTCCCAAATTCCAATTTACCTTTCTTTAGGTAGCTGTAATTCAGCATAAGTTAGTGCATGTATGGAGGAGGGATGGGGACAATTGCAAAAATGCTCGCCACTCCAGGGGCTCCTGGGTGGCTCAGTCAGTTATGTGTCTGACTTTGGCTCAGTTTATGATCTCAGGGTCTTGGGATCGAGCCCCGTGTGGGGCTGTGCGCTCAGTGCGGAGTCAGCTTGTCGCTCTCCCCTTGCCCCTCTGCCATCCCCCCACAGCCCACTCATGCTCATGCTCTCTTTCTCTTTCTCAAATTAATGAATAAAATCTTTAAAAAAATACTTGATGTTCCAATCTTTATTTTTCTAACGCTTATCAGTATGTATACTAAGGACTTAGACAGTTTTCAAAATGCATAGCATTGTTTGAAGAGTCATGCTGGATTGGTCAGTCAGAGTGTATGGAGTGTGAGTGGTATCACTTAAGCCATGATTCCTTCATCTTTAACACAAACAGTAATAGCTTCCCTGTCTTTGCTGGACTATTGTGAATCTCCAGTTACCTAATTTATATGAAAGTGTTTTGAAAATCCTAGATAAATGTAAGATTTCACATTTAATGAATATATAACACATTTTGGGAATTCTCTAAGTTGAACCAAATATAAAAAGTTTTTTCGGGCGCCTGGGTGGCTCAGTTGGTTAAGCGACTGCCTTCAGCTCAGGTCATGATCCTTGAGTCCCAGGATCGAGTCCCGCATCGGGCTCCCTGCTCAGCAGGGAGTCTGCTTCTCCCTCTGACCCTCCCCCCTCTTGTGTGCTCTCTCTCTCTCATTCTCTCTCTCAAATAAATAAATAAAATCTTAAAAAAAAAAAAGTTTTTTCAAAAAACTTTAAGTCTGTCATGATTCAGTTTTTACAAATATAACAGAAAAAAGTCACTTCTAAAGTATATGTTCCAGAGTAGACATGATAACCATATGGCTGCAAGACAGCCCCCTGGACAGTAGGTGCCGGGAGTGGCCAGCAATCCCTGTACCGATGGATGAAAGATGACTCCAAACTTTGCCGTGAAAGAGAGAAGGCAAGGGGATCGACGCTGAGAGACCAAGATCCTTTGCCCTTCTTTGCTCCCGCTTTTATTGGTCCTTCAGGATAATCACAAATCCTTATCACTGTTTCTCAAGCATGTGATGTGTGACAAGGGGTCTTACTGAAACTGAGAGGATTTATGGGAAAGATAAGATATGCTAATCTGCGTGTTCTGCCAAACACAGCCTAAGGGACAATGCAGACATCTTTTAGATCACAGGGCAGCTGTTTGAGCTCAGAGAGCTTCCAGAAGGCAACTCCCCGAGGCATTCCAATGGCCCAGCCCTTCTCCGAAACCCCCCCGTCGCCCCCAGCGGCCTCTGTGTTACATTTTAGCAAGCCAGGTATTATGGCTGATTTCACTCTCCACATTAACTCCAACAAGTAGGTGAATGGAGAAAGTAGTGGGACATCCCCACAGGTGATGTGAGTTGAAATGGGGCAAAATGATTAGTAGGGAGACTAAACTGTTTGGTGTATTTGTTTTGTTTAGGGTTTTTTTTTTTTTTTTTTAAGATTTTATTTATTTGCGAGAGAGAGAATGAGAGAGAGAGCACATGAGAGGGGTGAGGTCAGAGGGAGAAGCAGACCCCCTGCCGAGCAGGGAGCCCCATGCGGGACTCGATCCCGGGACTCCAGGATCATGACCTGAGCAGAAGGCAGTCGCTTAACCAACTGAGCCACCCAGGCGCACTTGTATAGTTTTATTAATGACAGTTGCAAGTCATGGTGACACTTTAGGAACATGTGTCATCCACTTGACACAGTAGGCTGTGGTAAGCACTATATAATCTCCATAGTTCTGTTTTAAGTATACTGATATGCAGGTGGGAAGACTGTACTTGTTCTGAGGATATTGTGTGTAGAGGAAGGGAGACAGATGTGCGTCATGGGATAATCTATGAACTTATTAAAAAACATGTTTAAATGGTCATTATTCATTGTGTGGATTTATGTTTGGTGCACTCAGTGAATAGTCTTAAAAGTCCAAACTGAGGAAATAAAAATATTATCATGGCAAGATGATAGCAAAAAATTAGGTGGAAGATCCAGAAATGTTTTGTGACTCCAGTCTTCAGTGTGTGGACACCAAAGCCAGTGCCCCTAGTCAGGTCACCCTTATTGTGCTTCTAACTTAGTATCTTGAAGTTTGTCTTCTCAGTATAAAGTTTTTAACTGAAAAGCTCTCCCAATTGATGCCTTCAAAATAATTAAAGTTTTCAGTCAAAAGTGAAAAAATGGAACAAAGTTCTCTGCTATGTGTTATGATTAGTTGTTAATGAAAATGAACTAGAAAATATTTATGGAATCTTATGACTGTTGCCTCATGATCATCAAAAACATACAGGATCATTGATGGCAATTACATCATTATTCTCCAATAGTGTTCTGGGTATAATTATAGAATTCTGGTAAACAGAATTGGTCTGAGGAGTGGTTTTCTTTGATTGTACAGATAATGTCTTACTTCACTTTAGCAAGGCTATTTGAATTGCAAAAACTATAATTATAGAAACTTTCTAGTGTGTTTTCTGAACTTCTCTGACAGTATGCCAAAAAAAAAAAAAATCCTCAACAAGAGAATGAGGGATTACTTATGCAGACACTGATGTGATAAACACCTTTTATTCACTTCAGGTTAAATTGTGCATTTTAAACATGGCTGTAAATAGCTCTGTCAAGGTCACTTTATGGCCACTAACCCAAGATTGGTGCATCCTATAAAACTATTCAGTAATTTACACTGTATGCTGATTTTCTAATCCTGCCTTTGAATGTCTTAAAGTACCTACTGTCAGGCTAATATATTTGAAGGAACTGGATGAGTGAGCAATCAAGACATATTAGCATGGCAGGATGTTGTACAAGTGCCCTATATTCTTGACCATTATGTTGGAAGGCAAGTTTTCAAGCCTCTTAAGAAATGCTTGTGAGGAGAAAAAAAGAGGCAGCACTACTAGACTTTCTACTACAGTGCTAGTACAGTAAAAAAAAAGTTGATTTTTAAAAACTAAAATGTGCTGTTTTGCATGTCAATTAAAAATAGTCAGTAGAAAAAAAATAATTAGTAGATTGATAACTATAGATTATGCAGTCACTCCCTCCCCCGCTCCAAATTTTTGAGAGCTGCTTGGAAGCCACTCCAAAGCCCTCTTCTCTAAAGGAGTATACTCCCTATTTGCACATGGAGCTGTTTGTCAGTTTCAAGTCTACCTTTTTAGAACAGCTAAGACACTTTGTCTACAACAATTGTCTTTGAAAAATCTGCCTCTAATACAGATGCATTGATATCAAAGGTTTTCTCTTATTCTTGTCCATTTTTGAATGATGATTACTGTTTTGAACTTCCAGATGAAAGAACCATAGAACAGAGCAGAAAATAGCATGAATTTGCCATCAGTCTCCATGGCACCTTATGCCTCATGCTTCTCTAGGGGAAAGCTCTGGAAGTTATAGAAAGCTTACCTATCGGCATTTGTATATGCCTATGATAATTGTTAGTTCAGTCACCCCACATTTGGGCTTGGTAAATATTCTCTAATCAGGATAATAATATTAGTGAGATTTCATCACTGTAAACATCACTAGAATTAATCTGAGTGCATAGCATAGTTTAGCTTGTTACATACTCATTAACAACAATAACGACAACAAAAACACAACCACATGAAAAAATGGTAGTGGAACTCAAATTCCTTCCCTTCTCCGAAGGGAAGTTTGACATTCAGCCTTACCTCAAGCAAAATCAACTTAAAGCAAATATCACTTAAAATCCTCAAGGGATATCTTGTCTTACACATTTTAAGTCTTGTAAAGACAAATAATCCTACTCCAGGGAGGGCAATAAACCAAAAGCTAGCATAGTTGAAATAAATAAGTTAAGAGAATTTCATAGAAAATATACCTTCCTAAGTCTCAATGTAGAGTATATTAACACAAAATCCAGAATCACATCAACGTCATTGATTGATGAGGAAATAGATGGTAGCTCTATCTATATGAAAAACAAAAACAAAAACAAAAACAAACAGTCTAGGATTAAAAGAGTCTTGGAACATCTGGAATGTTAACTTTTAGTGAGCATTTCAACACTCTACTATCTTAATTCATTTCCTAGCATCTGTTTCAGAAGGAAATTGGTGATATCAGTAGTGATTACTATAGGATCATTTACACCAGAGTAATAGATTGAATTTTCAACATCAGCACTTACTGTTAAATAGCAAGCCATTCAATTCTTGGAACTGTACTGTATCCAAGGGAAGAGCATTAAGACAACCAAATAACATTTTCACATGGAGAATCTATTCCAACAGTATATCAGCTGTCATCCAATAAGCTTGCCAAAGACAGCTATTCCATAAAACACAGGAATTTTCAGTCACACAGCCACCCACCCTTCCTGTTGATTCTGTTATTAGGTTTTTTTTTCTTAAGAGAGAAAGAAGTGACAGTGTTTGATTCCTTTCAGAACTTTCAACTGTAATAGAACACCATATTTTGGTTTTGAATATTGTGCTGATAAACTTTCTGCTAACTCAAGAAAAACATTTCATTTTTCTAACAGTTAAACTAGCTATAGATAATATTACGTTTTTCTGTTTCAACTTTACAGCATGAGATAATAGAATGGTAGATAAAACAAGTTAGAGGTGTTTTTGCCTTTAGGAAGATATCTTTAAATCTGGAAAATATTCGTATCAGAATATGAATAAATTGTTGGGGGGTATGGGTTATTCTTTTAAAATTTAGTCTCAATATTTTTATATAAATACACACAAACACACACACACACAAAGATAGAACATTAATGTGATTTATAAAGGCAGATTTACCAGTTCTTTATTTACCTGGATCGTGGCATTTTGTGTGCAATCTTACTCCTTTCCTAAATGAAAAGTCATTTTAGTATGAATAACTGGTTACTATTATGGATCATAAATCGATTTCATGTATCGATGTAACTGTTTATGAATCCTATTTTATATTGTTTCTTTTGTGTTTTGTGCTTGACAGTATCCATTTTTTTTATTTACACCTAATACATTTCTATTATTTTGAAAGGTGTTATTTGGCTTTGGCATTTTACATGGAAGTAAAAGAAAGAAGATTAAAATCAAGGAAGGACATTTAAAACTAAATCCATGGAAATTCAGTCTGCAGGGGACAGAGAGTAACACATTACCAAAAAAGTGCTTCTAAATAAATAAAATTTTACATGTAGATATCTCGATGTGCACTTGGTTATTAAATTCAGGCAAAAATAAACATGTGATTCAAGTTTATCTTTTGTATCTCGCTATGGAGAACAAGTTTGTAGGAATGGAGAAACTGAAAGAGAAAGAGAAGTGGTAATACATTGTGCCTTCTGGCTATGCTAAGCACATTTTTGTAGTACAATAAATATTTGAACATAATTATTTCCTTATCATAATATTTTAACAAAGGACCTTCCAAAAATAAGACAATCCTGTTTTTATTTTCATAAAATTTACTCACCTTAAAAATATGGTTTTAAAGTATGAGATGTTTAGTGATAGTTTTTTATAATTAACAAAATTTAATTTTTAATAAAATGAATTTTAGCAAGACAAGTCTTCTTGTGTATATTTTTAGGATCTATATTGTTCCATGTAGGTTGTTTAATATGGGTACTACATTTTTTTGGAACATTCATTTGTCAGTATACTATTATCAAAGACCTTTCTATTACATTTTTATATTTCTAATATCAAACATTTTTATTGATACTTTAAACATTTTCATTGGTATTTATTATCTTTACCTCTGATGAATAATGGCATTAATATTGTTTATCTCAAGACTTATAAATTTAAATAAGAACAGAGATTTTTGCCAATAATATTGGCAAATGCTATGCATTTTTCTCTTTGTTTTTTTGACTTAATATCATTATGAATAGTACCACTTATGATTAAGAATATTGGTTCAGGGGTTCCTGGCTGGCTCAGTCGATAGAGATTGCAACTCTTGATCTCTGGCTCGTGAGTTCAAGCCCCACACTGAGGGTAGAGCTTACTTAAAAAAGATAGATAGATAGATAGATAGATAGATAGATAGATAGATAGATGATAGATAGATAGATAGATAGATAGATAGATAGATAGATAGATAGATAGATAGATAGAAAGTGCCAAGGGGAAAAAAGGGATGGACTTGATTCTCTATTGAATGTCAGGGGAACAAAACATTCTGCTACCACTTCTTTCCTGGGAAAGTACTAGAATACTTGCACATGGATAGAAAATCCATACTTTTTCAACTACATAAGCTGTGACAGCCATTGTCTTTCTTTCACTATTTAATGAACCAGTATGTCCATTGGTTTCTTCCCAGAGTTTTATAATCAGCATTAAGGAATTCTATCCATCATGTCAGTTCTTCAAAGAAAGGATGTTCTTGGAGTCTAAAATCTAGCTTCATTTAAAAGTATAAAGAACCAAATTAAGATGTGGGGAAGATAAAGTCATACCTACTCTCCCTTCCTCTAAGTATTTTAATTTTTAAATTTCAATGGCATTGATTAAACCACTAGAAATCTGTGCATTTTTCACCAGCTTCATTCAATCGTTCATGCAAAAGGTAATTATTAAGGTTCTACTCTGTACCAAGTGGTGATGGGAAAAGTCAGGGTACAAAACTTACAAAGATCCCTAAACTGATGGAGCTTGTGTTCAAGCAATTGCTGGAGGTTAGGTAGGTGATAAATATGAAATAAAAATAAGTGATTTCGAATTCCACAGGAAAGTAAGCAATTTTGATTTTGGTAAATACAATGAAAAAGTAGAGCAGGTTGTAGTCAATTGCGTGTGCCTCTCATAGAACTATGTTTAACACTTCAAGATCACTGGATGTGTCTATACATATCTATACGTAATGGCCAGATTAACCCTACTGAGTTTCATAATCTCAGTACCACTGACATTTTGAATCCGAGAATTCTTTGTTTTGGGGGGGCGGGGGTCAGCCTGTGCTAGTTAGCAGCGTCCTTCACCTCTACCCACTAGATGGCAGTAGCACACCCTCCTCCTCACTCACTACGACAATCAAAAATGTCTCCAGACCATGATACATGTCTTCGAGGGAACAAAATAATACCCAGATGAAAACCACTGAAAAACATGAATAAGAAACAAAAAAAAAGAGAGGTTTTTTTTTGTTGTTTTTTTTTTTTCAGAAGTTGTATCTAGGAAAAAACTCTTGCCTCTCTTGAGAAGCACACTTTCCACAACATTTTTCGTATTTGCACTGCTGTCCAGAAACCAGTGCCATAGAGCAACGATTTTGCTTTGTTATCTTTATAAAATCCTCCCTTATATTTTTAGTTCATCTTTTTGTATTTTCTCAAAGAGTCACTAAATCCTTTGTAGAAAGTAGTGGGTGTAAATACATTAAGTTGCCTTTGTCAGTTTTCCCTTTCTTTTCCACTTCCTTTACCAATCTACTAGTCTGAGCCTTTATCCTTTTACGATGAAGTT
This sequence comes from Mirounga leonina, assembly GCF_011800145.1. Lineage (NCBI taxonomy): Eukaryota > Metazoa > Chordata > Mammalia > Carnivora > Phocidae > Mirounga > Mirounga leonina. Next base: position 24,147,124 of record NW_023270807.1, on the reverse strand, counting down.
ACCGCAGTGCCTTCCTGCCTCTGTTCTCCCATGCCATGATGTACAACACTGACAGATTAACCTTCTCAGAGCAACGATTCCAAACATAACATTCTAACGTAAAATATCCTCAATAAAGACAGTTTAAACTCTTAAAATCTGTTCTAGGTCTTTTTGCTCTCTCATCTAATTAATCCGCTATTGGTAGGCAATAATTATTACCTCACAATATACTTTGCTCATCCTCACCTCTATAGTATATATCCTGTTTCTTTTGACTAGAAATAATTCCTCTAACTCTTTAGGTTTCCTAAATTTGTGGGGTTTTTTATGTTATTTATTTAGAACAATTTTAGGTTCACAACAAAATTGAAAAGATACAGAGAATTCTCATATACTCCACACCCACACACATGCATAGCATCACTCCCACCCCCATTATCAGTATCATTCACCAGAATGGCACATTGTTACCAAAGATGAACCAACAGTGACACATCATAATCACCCAAATCTGTAGTTTACCTTAGGGTTCATTCTTGGTATTGTATATCCTATGGGTTTGGACAGACATCTGATGACATATCCATCATTTAATATCATACAGAATATTTTCACTGTACTGAAAATCCCTTGTGCTCTGTTTATTCATCCCTTCACCCACACCTCTGGCAACTACAGATCTTTTTACTGTGTCCACAGTTTTGCCTTTTCCAGAATGTCCTACAGTTGGAATCATACAGTAGGTAGCCCTTTCAGATTGGTTTCTTCACTTAACAATATGTATTTAAGATTCCTCCATGTCTTTCTATGGCTTGAAAGCTCATTTCTTTTTAGTGTTAAATCATATTCCATTGTCTGAATGTCCCATAGTATTTATCCTGTAGGTATTTATTTATCAGTAGCTATCTATTTATACATCCACTGAAGGAAATCTTGGTTGCTTCCAAGTTTGGCAGTTATGAATAGAGCTCCTATAAACATGTGTGTGCACTTTTTGCATGGACGAAGTGTTCAACTCCTTTGGGTAAACACCAAGGAGTATGATTGCTGGATTGTATGGTAAGCATGTTTAGTTTCGTTTAGTTAGGCAAGAAACTGGCCAACTGTCTTCCAAATTGTTTGTACCATTTTACATTCCCATCAGCAACGCGTAAGAGTTCTTATTGCTTCATAGCATAGCCAGCCAGTGTTCCAGATTTTCACCATTCTAAGAGGTGTGAAGTAGTATCTCTTGTTTTGATTTGCATTTCCCTGATGAATTGTGATGTGGAGCATCTTTTCATATGCTTATTTGCCAGGTGTCCATCTTTTTTGGTGAAGTATCTGTTAAGATCACCGGCCCAGTTTTTATCAGATTGCTTTATTATTGTTGAGTTTTAAGGTTTTTTTCCTATATTTCACATAAGAGTCTTTTGTCAGCTTTGTCTTTTGCAAATATTTTCTCCTAGTCTGTGGCTTGTCTTTTATTCTCTTTACATTGTCTTCTGCAAAGCAGAAGTTTTTTTATTTTATTGAAGTCCAGCTTATTAATTATTTCTTTCATGGCTCATGTCTGGTGTTGTATCTAAAAAGGCATCACCATACCCAAGGTCATCTAGGTTTTCTCCAGAGTTATCTTCTAGGAGTTTCATTGTTTCACATTTTACATTTCATTTCTGATCCATTTTGAGTTCATCTTTGTAAAGCATTAAGGTCTGTTTCTAGATTCAGTTCTTTGTGGATCTTTTGTTTGTTTGTTTGTTTTTGTTTCTTTGCATGAGGATGTCAGATTGTTCCAACACCATTTCTGGAAAAGACTGTCTTTGTTCCATCTTATTGCCTTTGTTCCTTTGTCAAAGACAGTTGACAATATGTATGTGGGTCTGTTTCTGGGCTCTCCATGATGTTCATTCATCTATCGGTCTATTGTTTTGCTAATATCACACAGTCTTGATTTTTACAGCTTTATAGTAAATCTTGAAGTCAGTGTCAGTCCTCCAACTTTGTTCTTCACCTTCAATATTGTGTTGCTTATTCTGGGTCTTTTGCCTCGCTATATAACTTTAAAATTTTTGTCAATTTCTGCAAAATAACTTACTGTAATTTTAATTGGGATTGCATTAAATTTATAGATCAAATGGGAAGAACTGACATCTTGACAATATTGAGTCTTCCTATCCATGACAAGGACTATCTCTACATTTATTTACTTATTCATTGATTTCTTTCATCAGTTTTGTAGTTTTCCTCATATAATTCTTGTACATATTTTGTTATATTTACACAGTAAGTATTTTAACTTTAGGAGGTTCTAATATAAATGCTACTGTGCTTTTTAATTTCAAATTCCACTTGTTCATTGCTTATATTTGGAAAGCATTGGCTTTTGTATATATTTTTTTAAAGATTTTATTTATTTGACAGAGAGAAAGAGAGCATGAGCAGGGGGGAGGAGCAAGGGGAGAGGGAGAAACATACTCCTCCGCTGACCAGGGAGCCCCGGTGTGGGACTCAGTTCCAGGATCTTGGGATCATGACCTGAGCTGAAGACAGACACTTAACCGACTGACCCTCCCAGGCACCCTTGACTTTTGTGTATTAATCTTGCATCCTGAAGCTTTGCTATAATTGCTTCCAGGAAATTTTTGTCAGTTCTTTTGGATTTTTTACATAGATGATCATGTCATCTGTGAACAAATACAATTTTATTTTTTCTTTCTCAATTTGTGTATCTTTTATTTCCTTTTCTTATCTTACTGCATTAAGTACATATATCAAGTACAATGTTGAAAAGAAGTGATTAAAAGAGTCATGCTTGCCTTGTACCTGATTTTAGTGGAAAAGCTTTGAGTTTCTTACCATTAAGTATGATGTTATCTGTAGGATTTTTTTAAATATGGGCTTTATCAAGTTCAGGGTATTCCCCCCCTTAGTTTCTTAAAGTGTTTTGTTTTGCTTTTGTTTTGTTTTTTAATCATGAATGGGTGTTGGATTTTATGAAATGCCTTTTCTTAATCTATTGATATGATCATTTGAGTTTTAAAAATCATTCTGTTCGGGCGCCTGGGTGGCTCAGTTGGTTAAGCGACTGCCTTCGGCTCAGGTCATGATCCTGGAGTCCCAGGATCGAGTCCCTCATCGGGCTCCCTGCTTGGCAGGGAGTCTGCTTCTCCCTCTGACCCTCCTCCCTCTCATGCTCTCTGTCTCTCATTCTCTCTCTCTCAAATAAATAAATAAAATCTTTTAAAAAAAATCATTCTGTTCATGTGATACATAACATTAATTAATTGCTTTTCAAATCATGAATCAGCCTTGCATACCTGGGATAAATCCCAGTTGGTGATGTTGCATAATTCTTTTTATATATTGTTGGATTCAATTTGCCAATATTTCATTGAGAATTTTTGCATCTATGTTCATGTGAGATAATGATCTTCAGTTTTCTTTTTTTGTAATATCTTTGTATGGTTTGGTATCAGGATCACTTGGCTTTATAGAGTGAGTTAGGAAGTATTTCCTCTGCTTCTATCCTCTGAAAAAGATTGTAAAGATTGGTATAATTTCTTCCTTAAATGTTTGGTAGAATTCATCAGTGAACCTATGTAGGCCTGGTGCTTTCTGTTTTGGAAGGTTATTACTTATTAATTCAATTTCTGTAGTAGATATAGGCCTATTAAAATTGTCTGTTTCCTCTTGTGTGAGTTTTAGCAGATTGTGTCTTTCAAGGAATTAGTCCATTTTGTCTAGATAATCAAGTTTGGGAGCATAGAGTTGTTCATGGTATTCTTTTATAATCCCTTTAATGTCCATGGCATCTGTCCCTTTAATTTCTGATATTGTAACTTATATTCTCTCTTTACTTATTTATTTTTTCTACGTAGCCTGGCTAGAGGCTTATTTGTTTTATTAATCCTTTCAAAGAACCAACTTTTGGTTTCATTGATTTTATCTATTGATTTCATATTTTCAATTTCATGATTTCTGCCCTATTTTTCATTTTTTCTTTGCTTCTGCTTACCTTAGATTTACTTTGCTCTTCTTTTTCTAGTTTGCTAATGTGAAAACTTAGATGGTTCAGTTTTTCTACTTTTCTAATATATGCTTCTCTAATATCTACTTTTCTAATATTTACATTAAGTGCTATAACTTTCCCTCAAAACACTGCTTTGCAGTATCCCTCAAATTTGGTAAGTTGTGTTTTTATTTTATTTATATCTTCTGGATCTATCTGTTTTTATAGCAAGTTGAAATTTAACTCTTCCATGAAACCTTTACATGTCATTTATTCAAAATGATGCAGCCCCTCTTTAATGCACACTGATCTTATGTCAGTGCATTTTTATCTTTTAATTTTGTTAAAATGTAAATATTTTCTCGTTTAATTTACCATTAGATTATAAACTCTTTTTTTTAAAGATTTTATTTATTTATCTGAGACAGAGAGAATGAGAGACAGAGAGCATAAGTAGATTATAAACTCTTTGAAGAGAAATAATAAAACTTACACTTACTTTGTGCAGACCCCAGTGCTCTAAACATAAAAAATAGGCAATAATGTATTAGTGATTTGAATAGTTTGGAGCCATAGAATGTACACTGAATGCTTCTGGCCAAGATGGTGAAATTAGCTGAGATGGAAAACATCTACTACCCTACCCATATGCAAATAATGGATTGAAAAATTAGGGGTAATTAAAATTAAAAGTAAAAGAAATGAAATCTTCAGGTGCTGGAATTTAAGAGATTTTCAGAACTACCTAGGAGTGTGTCCTTGTAGCTCATGGGTATAAAGCTGTCATTATAGAAGACTTAAAGGATGGAGCTTGGTTCTGTTTAGAGGTCAGAATAAAGACAGTAGGCCTTATGGATCTAAAAGTTACTGAACCTGAGCTTCCTTTATAAATATAGTTACCAAACAAAGGAAATCTCAGTAGAAAACTCCAGTCTAGTGGCTGAGGCTGTAAGTACAAAATCAAATGGAAAACCTGTGATTTCTAGCCTTATAATAGAAATAGGTGTGTGATCTCGATTCTTGCCTTACACATATACAGCAGAAATTCTCAAAGAAGAAAATAACGAAAGTACCCAGTAAGTTCAAGGAACGTAGGGCACATCAGATCCCAAAATAAGTCAATAATAAAACATTTCAAAACATGTGAAATATGTTTAATGACATCATGCAGCAGAGTAATAACAGCTAAGAAACATTGATAAAAGGAATCTGAAACATACTTTAAAATAAGAACTTTTAAATGGTCAGTGAACAAAACAAGAAACATGATTCACAAGGCAAAAGAAGACATGATTAAAAAAAGAGAGGATGCAGGACACCTGGGTGGCTCAGTCGGTTAAGCATCTGCCTTAGGTTTAGGTCAGGATCCCAGGATCCTGGGATGGAGCCCTACATCGGGCTCCTTGCTCAGCGGGGAGCCTGCTTTTCCCTCTGCCTGCCGCTCCCCCTGCTTGTGTTCCCTCTCTCTCTCTGACAAATAAATAAATTTTAAAAAGAGAGAATGCTTTGCAGAAGACCCAAATATAAATTCCAGACAATAAAATAAACAAATTAAAATTTTAAAACAACTCAGCGGGATGGGTAAAAAGAGTGGACCAAATACACCTGAAGAGAATATGAATGTACATAAAGATGGATTTGAGGTGATTACTTAGAATGCAGCATCATGAGGTTAAGAGAAAATCATGCAGGAAGGAATAAGAAGTTCCTACCATGTTTAGTAGAAGTTCAGAGTGGATCAAGAAAATGGGTCAGATGCACTGTTTGAAAACATATTTTCTGAGAATTTTTCAAAACTGAAAACAAAATTAAGTCTGAAAAAGATAAGCAAAAGTCCTGCAAACGATAAGTTAGGCATATGTTTGTCATACTATAATGTACCAAATAAAAATTTTTAAAAATTAAAGTCTTTTGGGAAACTTCACCAGCAAAAATAAATACAGAGCATAAAAGAATAGTATTTTCCTGCTCGTGCTCTCTCTCCCTCTCTCTCTCTGTCTGATAAATCAATCAATCAATCAATCTTTAAAAAAAAAGAATACTATTTTCCAAGCACTGACAGAAAATAATTATGATCAATTTTCAGTTCAACTAGAGGCTAAATTGTCATTCAAGTCAAAAGGCAATAATGATATTTTTCAGACATATAAACAAGTTTACCAGCTGCAGACCTTCACTGAAAGAACTACAAAAGATATACTTCAGCCCAAAGGAAAATTAACATAAAAGAAAATAATGGAATGCAGGACACAAAGATGAGTCCAATATCGAGAAAGCATGATGGTCAAATCTAGATACTTATTGGCTTGAAAAGATAATAAGAAGAATATATGGGGGAATGGGGTTGGTTAAAATAACATAGACTAACATATAGGCTAACACTAAAATGAAAACTGAAAATGAGGTGGCAGTTCAGACTAAAGTATAAACATATTCAGGAAGAAGGAGAACTATGGAGGAGTTCCTATGGGGTGGGCTACTGGTTTTGATGAACGTTACACTGTACTGGAATATTTTGAAGTCATTTTGCATGTTTAGAGTGTATAATAGAACATCAAATTATTACAGAGGAAATAGAAAACATGACCAATCTATTAGAAGGCAAAAAATGGGGAAGGTGGGAAGCCACAAAAACAGAATAAAAACTAAAAGCAAAGAATAAATATAATAAAATATATGTGCAAACTATAATTATATGTGTTGATACAGATAGATATTTAAAAACAATATTGACCAGGAACAAGTTGCTGCAAGATTAGCAACATATATGTCATTTCTTGTTTATGAGTGCATAGACAGATGATAGAATAGAGAAAGATTAAAAATTTAATACTACAAATTGAAAGAATACATACCAAACAACTGGAAGCCATAAAATGGAATTGGGAAATTGGAAATTTTCACTTTAACATTATTATTGTATAACCTATGCTGACATCAATATGATAAGATTGTTATTTTTTGAAGTTCTCTGTAGTTAAATATTCAAAATATCATTCCCTGAAATTCTCTGTGGTTAAATTTTGTTCTAAAAATTAAGATGGGGTGGGCAGCCATGCATTCTTGCTCTGTCTTTGGCCTCAGGTAATTTTTTTTTTTTTTTTTTTACCCTACTGGCCCTCAAATTTCATTAATTTTAAAATCAGTGAGTTGCGGGGCGCCTGGGTGGCTCAGTTGGTTAAGCGACTGCCTTCGGCTCAGGTCATGATCCTGGAGTCCTGGGATCGAGTCCCACATCGGGCTCCCTGCTCAGCGGGGGGTCTGCTTCCCCCTCTGCCCTCTTCCCTCTCGTGCTCTCTGTCTCTCATTCTCTCTCTCTCAAATAAATAAATAAAATCTTTAAAAAAAATAAAATAAAATAAAATAAAATAAAATAAAATCAGTGAGTTGCACTAAATTGTCTCATTCAATCTTTTTTTTTTTAGAGGGAGGGAGGGGGAGCAGAGGGGGAGGGAGAGAAAAATCTCAAGCAGGCTCCACATCCAGCGTGGAGCCCAACCCTGAGATCATGACCTGAGCCAAAATCAAGAGTCAGACGCTTAACTGACTGAGCCACCCAGGTGCCCCTCTGTCATTCAATCTTTTTTTTTTTTTTTTAAGATTTTTTATTTATTTATCTGAGAGAGAGAATGGGAGACAGAGAGCATGAGAGGGGGAGGATCAGAGGGAGAAGCAGACTCCCTGCCGAGCAGGGAGCCCGATGCGGGACTCGATCCCAGGACTCCAGGATCATGACCTGAGCCGAAGGCAGTCGCTTAACCAACTGAGCCACCCAGGCGCCCTCTGTTATTCAGTCTTAATACATTGTGCAGAATAAGATTTAACAGCATCGAGCCGAACAGTTTCACTCAGGGGAATTTGCTCCCCTTTTGCAGAATAATGTGCATAATTTCTTTTATAGTATTATAAAACCTCAGGTAATATACTCTATGACTGCAATTTTCTAGGTGATAAAATATTAAGTATTCACACCTATTCTGACAGTCTCCAACACAATGTGTTGTGCAGGAATGACCTCTGAAGAACTACCTGCTTGGATATAAATATAAACTCCCTTTCTACAGTTGCCCCTGCACTTGCTTTCACCTCTTCTCTTTGCCCGATCCCCACGGAATCATCCTTTTGCTGCTTCGCACCCATCATCTCCCTTCCTGCCTTTTCCCATTGTTAGTCAAGGACCGAGTGCACAGGGGTAACACCGGTAAAGGGAGAAAGAAGGATAAGTAAACTTCATACACATTTTTCATTCAAAATCCACTAACTTCTGCTAAATTCCAGAGATGATAACTCTCAGGCAACATTTAGTGTCTCATGCCCTCTCTTTAGAGGTCTGTTCCTCAACCCCAATCCTCAAGAGTCTACCTGCATTCCTTTAAAGAAAAACTAAGGTCTTAGGAAACAAGAAAAGGAGAAGTATGATATGCCCATGAGTTTACGGAATCTTCTACCCCTTTCTAAATCTTCTGAGTCTTTGCCCCCATAAATCTGAGAGAATTCTTGAATTCCAACTTTCTATCACCCAATTTGGAATTCTGAGTGCACTTTCCCATTCATAAAGAGTGGTAATACAACCTTTGGCAGCATTGTTAGATTTCTTTTAGTTTCTAAGACAATAAATTCTGGCATTCTTTTTTTCTGTTTTCTGTTAAAAAAAATTGAGCTCTTAAAGTCAAAAGTAAATTTCAATAAATAGGTGCTACACAGGATTGCACAATTTATAGAGAAAAGAGAATCTTCCTCTTTAATTAGACGGTATTTGTTGGACATGTTTCTCTATGTCCTGGAGAGGAGATAGTGACCAATATGTACTTTATGATGCAAGAATTGCCTAGTCTGTAATGTTCTCTCAAAAAGTATAAAATTATAATATTTAAAATGATTACCAAAAGTGATCATATAAAGCTTCTTAAAATAACTTCTTTGGTTTTAGATAAATCTATATATCTATATATATCCTTAAAATTTCAAATAGAAGTTTTTAAGTCCAATATTCAGACTTTTTTGTTTCTTTTTCGGTAGAATTATTCTTTCAGCTTTTATAAACTTCCAAACTTTATAAACAATTCAGTTACTTGAAAGTTTCAGCAAATGACCATCAGAGGTTTACAGATCCATGATCATACACTCAAGATCAACTTTATTTATCCTTTATTATAGGACAACATACAAAGGAATCAGACCATATTTTCTTACAGTGATTTTCATTAAAGATTCATATGGGTGGTATTTTAGGCACAACTTTTTACTGCTTTTATTAAAATTTATTTTTGCCCATTAGAAAGATATATAGAAAATATTTTATTGTTTGTGTGTAATATGACTGAATTCTTTGGTGGTTCCTATTATTATGTAAAATTGGGAATGTTTATTTCAAATAGGCAAAAGAGTTGTTCAATTCAAACAAAACTGTCAGATTATTTCTATTCACCTGAGTAGAGCCATTGCATGTGTTAATTTTGAAGGCTCTTTCTTTAAGTACAGAATATGCTACTGGGTTTGGACATTGAAATGAAATAAAACTCTACTGAAGTCTGGTACTTAGCTTCCTCCAGACAACTCATAAACTAACTTGCTTGAGTTAGCTTCCCCTTTACTTGTTTTTATTATGATTCTCCTTCCTTTTCTATGTATATTCTCATTAAACTTATAATCAGTACTCATCCTTCTTTAGGAGATTTATGGAGTCTATTGTCACCGGCCAATTCATTTAGAAAATCCACCATTGGCACACAATGGTGCAAGTTACATTCCTTGAGCATTTTCTGTAGGAACTGCCAGTTATAAAAGCTTAGCCATTTCTCAACACTTCTGTTTTAATTGCCTGTATAAATAGAAATGGCAAGCCATGGGATGTTAGGTTTGGGAAGGAGAGGATTAAGTAATCGAATAATCCTGATCTTTTATTTACTGGATGAGAAAAACAAGGAAACCCAGAGAGAGAACATGTTTAAGTTCATGCAAAAAGTGAATACAAACGAGAGCTTCATCCAGCAATTTTGAAGATATATATTTAGAGTAAATATATTTAGATTAACTTTCCTCTTTTTAAACATTTGTTTAAGGATAGTTATATCCTTTTAGCTTGTTAGTTTTCTGCTTATCATCAAATTTGCATCCATAGTACAATTTTGTCATATTTCATGATAATGTTCAAGAACTTAAAAACATCAAGGAGTCCTGCTAAATTGATCCATTTTGAGTAAGCAGTTTTATCTCTCCCTGTGATACATTCTAATTGCTTAAATCTTCCCTGTATCTCTGGATTTTTCTCCCCACTTCTGAGTAAGTTGAATGTCAATGATTGAAGAGGTCTTAATAACCCATAGGTATCCAGATGGTAGAAAATGGCCTTTGGGTAGACTCATATTATATTGCTATTAAGATGACTAAGTGATAGAAATGAGTTACTGTAATAAAATGTTCCCTAAGTTAAATTCATGCAGGTAAAAACAAAACAAAACAAAACTGATGGAAGCTTTTGATTTTGGCCTACACCTACACATGTTAAAGACAGCTATGATGAATCAATCTGAAGAATTTGCTTCTTCAGGGGTAACTATCAGTAAAATTAGATTCTTCTTCCAAAGTTGTTTTTCTGATAATTACCTGAAAGAAAAAGACTTACAATCATCTGATTCAGATAGAATATGACATCAGTTGGGTACATTTCTTCTCACATTTATGATTGCTTTGAAAACTTAGTTTTAACAGTTTTAAAAATATCCAACAAAATTGGGTATTGTAAAATGATCTTTAAGGTCTCCAAACAAAAACGGAAACTAAATGTCACTGGCACTTAGAATTTGCATCACTTTTTTGGAAGTCTGATTTTGCCAAAATGGCCAAAATACTATTATTCTAGAATATTTTAAAACTAAATATCTTCTCGAAATAACCAAACAAATGAAAAGAAACATGCTGGCTAGTCCTTTTGGATTGAGTATTTAAGTAGAACTATTACAACACTGTACAAGAAAACATTACCTTTCACTAAGGTATAATTTGATGAAAGAGGGGGAAAACAATTACACACTCAAGCACCGAAATGGCACGTGTTATTCTAATGAAATGATAAACTCCTGAGGGACACCTGGCTGGCTCAGTCGGTAGAGCATGCAACTCTTGATCTTGGGGTTGTAAATTTGATCCCCACATGGGTGGAGAGATTACTAAAAAAATTTTTTAAAAACCTTAAAAAAGATGACAAATTTCTGAGTTCTCATTTCTGATCCTCCATGACTATTTTCTTTATGACTTCCCACAACAGCACTTCTTTCCACTCTACTTTATGGCAGCATGGGCAACCACACAGGAGTAAAACTGCACTGTATTCAACATTGCCATAGATCAATATTGTACTTCCTTGCTCAGTTTGGATTCTTTTTTGGCTGCCTTTAGAAGAAAAAAATTTGCTTGTAGCAGTCTTGAAATTTTTATGTAATTATATATGTAAATATGTAAATTAAAGTTTGATATTTTGTCATTAGTAGTAATATTTAGTTTCAAATTTCACCACCAAAGATCTGCTAGTAGTCTAAAAATAGTGGCAACAATGGAAAAGAGAACCAGACAAAAGATAAACTTTAAGGCCTAACAATCCTAGTTTGGTAATCTTTCCAAAGCATCCTGAAATCTGTTTGTCAGCTATAAATGTGGTATAGATCATAAATTATCTGTTTTAAAAATATAGGTAGAAAAAAATGTATAGGTAGAAATACCAGGCATGACAAAACCTAAGAAAATGTAGATGACCCATGTGAATAATTGCTCTTCTTATAGCATAAAAATATAATGACCTGCATATAGTCTTCTTTTAAATCCAGGTCATACAGTAGCACCCCAGCAAAATGTGTATTTGTTATGTTTACATGATCTTAAAATATACTGGAAAGCATATTGTGAAAGCTTAAATAAAAATGAATGAAGTAATCACATGAGATATTTGATCATTGTGAATAACAGTATGAATAATTTAGAACTTAAATTCTTTTGCCCTAACAGAATGGGAATTGTACAAATAGCAGACTCATATTTCCTCTTCGCTAACCTGTTTCCACATAGCAATTTTATAATTTTATCATGAAAACAGTGTTTTTCTCCTCTGGAGATTGGAGAGTTGTAAATAAGGAGAAGGAAAAAGCAATGATTTCCTCTAGAATTCATTCAGGTTTGCTTAGTACTTTACACAAAATAAGTTCCAGGGACTACAATTACTAAGAAAGTATAAATTTGAATGCAGAAGCTGGAAAGAATTGCTCTATTATACACTGAATTTGAATAGGCAATCAAGATGTGAATTGATAACAATCACATTGTTTTCTATAGGAAACTTCCATTTTTCTGTGGGAGTCTTAACAGTTATATAATGAGGTAAACACAAGAACATGGTTTGCTCACCAGTCAGGCAGTGCGTACCACCTAGCCAGTATTTCCTCTGACACCAGAAAGCACTCCAAGTGTAGGAGTATCCAAGATTGGGCAGCGCTCAGTAACAAAGTCAACAGATTCAGTCTCTTCATCTGTGAAATGAATCCCAATAATTATCTGCTCTCATAGCCTACTTTATTTGTAGATACAGAACTATCACATGTTACAATTTTGTAGCTGATTGAAAAACAGCTCTAAGATTTAAAATAAAGATCTTGCCCTTGTGTTTTCCCATTTCTCTACAACAGATGTACATTATACAGTATTATGCATTGCAACATATTTTTATCTGTTTATTGTGAATTGAATCAACCTGCATTTTAAAAGTGAGAGATTATGAATGTAGTCATACGTTGTGAATTTGGGCCACCAAATTGTTAGGGTGTTCAAGGGACAGATTGGGGAGTTTGGACAATCAGTCCTTTACCTTTGGCATTTAAGGAAATTTTACTTTTGAGGTGAGAGAATGTAATTCTATTTATTTAAAAAGATGTGATAGTCCCAAGAGGGTTGACTTGGAGGTTTAATGGAAGATGTTTTTTATTCTCTATAATGCTCGTGAAATCAATAAGCACCACTCTTTTGAAGTTGTCAGTACCTCGAAGAGAATACTTCTCAAATTTTAATGAGTAACATTGATATGACTTTCTTTATGTTTTGTAGGACAGCTTATACTTGAGATTGTTATGTTTCTTATGGGTAAAAATGGTGACTTGCTCATAATAATAACCCCGATTTAACATATAGTAGTTATTCCATTATTTTTTGTAAAATAAGTCTACAAATCTATCATGTGCCAACCTACCTCTTTACATTTATTATCAGTCATCCCATTAACAACTCTATAAGGTAAATAATATTTTTACTATTTTTATTATTGTTATTATTTTTATTGTTATTATTGTCTCTGAAAATTTAAGCACATTTTCACTCAGCTGTTCACTGACAAAGTCAGTAATCTAAAGTCTGTCCTAGGGGGCGCCTGGGTGGCTCAGTCTGTTAAGCTGCCAACTGTTGATTTCAGCATAGGTCATGATCTCGGGGTCATGAAATCAAGCTCCAGGATGGCTCCACGCTTAGGGTGGAGTCTGCTTGCGATTCTCTCTCTCCCTCTCCCTCTTGCCTCCCCCCGCTGCTCACGCTCTCTCTCTCTCCCCCTCTGACTCTAAAAAAAAAAAAAACAGTCTGTCCTATTCCAAATTTTAGTTAGTATCTCCTGAGCTACATTGTGTCCACCAGATGCTTCTCCTGGACAAAGAACTAGATGGTGGATGAGTGCTAAGCATGATCATGGTGGTGAATGAAGTCAGGAAGCCAGAGACTTGTTTGAAACCCTTTACCACGATTTTCATTTCTATGCAAATGAGAGATTATTAAAATATGTATATATTTAAGAATCTAGGGAAATGGTGGTTAACCCGTGGCCCATTTGTGTCTCTCCCAAGCTTTTGTTTCTGGATGACATCCTTCACTTTCTTAGCTTTGATCCCCACCTACTTGCTGACAACAAAAAAAATCTTGCTTCAAATTCTCTCCTGACTTAGTTCCCATCCTACCCAATACCAAGAACTTCCATGGTCAATGATCCCAACTGCCTGTTGCTTCATGAGACACCCTCCCGCGAAGACCCAGGTCACCCTCCAGTTTGCTGCAGCCCCTTGACCGAAGTGACTTGGATTTGAGCACTGGTAGCACCACTCTTCCCTGGGTTAGTGTTTCCAGATCTGTACTCTGAACATCCACTTCCTTGCTGTCCATCTCCCAGCATGTATACAGGATGGAATGCTACACCTTCTTAGTCTATTATCATATACAGCACTTGTACTCTACTTAAAAACAATACAAAACGAAAAATGAGCAAACAAACCAAAAAACCTCAGGGACTCTTTTGCCTACAGGATTAATTTCATATTCCTAAGAATGACACTTTCACTGGGCACCTGGGTGGCTCAGTTGGTTAAGCGACTGCCTTCGGCTCAGGTCATGATCCTGGAGCCCCGGGATCGAGTCCCGCATCGGGCTCCCTGCTCGGCAGGGAGTCTGCTTCTCCCTCTGACCCTCCCCCCTCTCATGCTCTCTGTCTCTCATTCTCTCTCTCTCAAATAAATAAATAAAATCTTTAAAAAAGAAAAATTAAAAAAAAAAAAAGAATGACACTTTCACAATCTGCTTCCAAACTACCTTAATAAGCTCATTCCTTGCTCCATCTAAGCCCACCCACTCCCACACCACCATCCAGCAAGGATTAGTACTTCTTACACAATTCTTTAAAAAACCAAAATACGTTGTGCATTTGCACATATGGCTTCTCCTGTGATGATTTTGCCTCTTTTCTGTCACGCAGAATCCAACCCACATGTCACTTTCTTCCTCAACTATAGTTCCTCCATACCCTTGGACCTCGTTCTATAAACCCATTGTACTTTTATAAAACACCCAAACACTTTTCACAATTATTTTTACATAAACAATTATATTTTAATAATTATTAATAATTCCTAAATAATTATAGACATATCATTTAAGTATCAGTTTTCTCATTTTCTCATTTTTCTCATTTTTAAAATAGCAATAATATTATTACCTACTGATTTAAAACACTTTGGAACCCACTGCACACAACATATACCTGTAAAACAGCATCCATTCAACTATTCTGCCTTTTGTTGGAAATCTTAGTGATTACTCTGCTAGCAAGCTAATTTTGCAAGTACTAATACAACCAATTCAATTAAAAACCTACATGTTGTTAGAGTCACCACCTTGCAAAAAAGATGCTCGTTTAAGTGAAAGAGTTAAAGAGCCTAACATTAGTAATAACAAGTTTAAACCCAATCCCATATTATTGCCCTTGGTTTAATTAATCAATCCCATTAATGTCTGACCACTTTACTTCCATTACCAGTATGGAGTTAAGGAGTGTGGTCTAATTTCAGCTAGATAGAAAAACCATGAGTGGTAATTAAATACACAGAAAGAGTTCTTCTTCATTTTGTTTGGTTTTATTTTCATGTGCTTGATCTGTCCGACTGGGTACTGTGTTGCTAGGCTACAATAAACAGGTTATTGCCTCATAACTGTTCTGCTACTTCTGCCATGGTCTCCGTCCTGCCCACAGCCTACTCTCTGTGATCCTTTTAAAGCATATGTCAGTCTACGGCCATACCACCTGGAACGTGCCCGATCTCGTCTAAAGCATATTTCATATCACATTGCTCCTCCATTTAAAACTTTCCAGTGATTCCTAGTGCGCTGGGGATAAGGCCAAAGTCTGCTCCAGCCACACTGGCTTCCTTGATGTTCCATAAACATCACAGGCCTATTCCCACTGCCAGACCTCTGTCTCCGTGTTTCCCCTTCCATAAAGCTCTTCACCCAGATCTCTTCATTCACCCCCTACAGTCTTAGCTCACAGGTGGCCTCATGAGGGGTTTCCTGAGTTGACGGTATTTAAAAATTGAAACCACGGGCGCCTGGGTGGCTCAGTTGGTTAAGCGACTGCCTTCGGCTCAGGTCCTGATCCTGGAGTCCCAGGATCGAGTCCCGCATCGGGCTCCCTGCTCGGCGGGGAGTCTGCTTCTCCCTCTGACCCTCCCCCTTCTCATGCTGTCTCTCTCAAATAAATAAATTAAATCTTTAAAAATAATAAAAAAATAAAAATTGAAATCACTACCACCTTCTTCAGCATTATCTATTTCCCTTCCCTTTATATGTTTTAATATAGCACTCATATCACGTCCTTAATATTTAATATAGCACATGTCATCACACATTACTTTTTTTACTTTTTTATTTGTTATCTATTACTATCCCACCACAAAAATTCTCACTTCAGGCAAGGATTTTTGTCAATTTATTTCACTTCAGAACTCCTGTGCTGAGAACAGTAGAGGCTGTCAGTAAGTACTGATGAATGATTCAATCAACAAATTAAAAAGACAATGCAAGGATAATTAAGCTAAATTATCATGTCCCAAGTTTTAAGTTATCATCTATTTCTATTGATGTATAATGATTAACATATCTTTTCTACTTAGAATTGAATTAATGAATAATGAATTATAAGTTGAATAAAGTGGGAATAGAGGTAATATTAAATAGCATATTTACATAACCTTAGTTTTTGATTAATATTTTTTTAAAGATTTGTTTATTTACTTATTTATTTGAGAGAGAGAGAACAGAGTGGGGGAGGTGGAAGGGCCAAGGGAGAGGGAGAGAGATTGCCAAGAAGACTCCTCCCTGAGTGAGGAGCACGACCCAGGGCTTGATCCCAGGACCCTGACATCATGACCTGAGCCCAAATCAAGAGTCGGTCGCTTAACCGACTGAACCATTCAGATGCCCCAGTTTTTGTTAATATTTTAATGCAACCCAAGAGTCCCAGTTTGTATAAGTTAAAGACAAAGTATGTTTATCTGGCTAGGCATATTTATCTATATAAGAATAAAAACAAGTAGAGTAAAAGATATAAATAAAATCTGAAGATCAGTGTTAGACTTCAAAAAATTGTAATGCTTATCACAGCTTAAGGATTAACAATAAAAGAGTATCTAAAATTTTTATTAGATTTATTGTAATATAAGTGATAAAAACTGGAACCTATTTAAAGTAGACAATTTGATGTTTTAGCATATGTGAAACAATCACTAATTCAGAATAAAGAATATCTTCAACACCCACAAAAATTTTCTTATGGCCTTTTGTAAAAATCTCTTCCTCTCTGCAATCCTCATAGCCCACTTACTATCCCTGGGATCACATTATAGATTAGATTGCATTAAATAAATAAAACAATTTGAGGAGAATTGCCTACTTAACAATATTGAGTCTTCCAACCCACAACTTAGCACATCTCTCAATTTATTTAGGTTTTCTTTAATTTCTCTCAGCAAAGTTTTGTAAATTTCAGTGTATAAGTCTTTCACATCTTTTGCAAGGTTATTTCTTTCACATTTTTTATTCTGCTGTAAAGGATATGTTTTTCTATTTTCAATTTCTAATTGCTCATTGTAGTACATAAAATGCAGTTTTTTCTGTATGTATTTTATACCTTACAGCATTGCTGAATTTACTCATTAATGGCTTCTTTAACTTTTTAGTAAATTACATTAGATTCCTCATATAGACAAATATGTCATCTTCAAAAAAAAGCTCTTTAACTTTTTTGTTCCAATTTGAATGCCTTTTATCTTTTCCTTGCCCTATCCCATTAGCCAGAGCCTATAGTATAACATTGAATGGAAGTGGTGTAAGCAGACTTTCCTTTTCCCTGATCTTAAGGAGAGTAATTCAGTTTTAATCATTAATATGAAATTAGTTGTAGGTTTGTTCATAGATACTTTTTACTATCCTAAGCAAGTTTGCTTCTATTCCTATTGTGCTGAGGTTTTGTTTTATTTTATTTTATTTTTTATTTTATTTTATATTTTATTTTTTTGGTCAGAAAAATGTCCCATACTCTTCATATTTCTGAGAGAGTTTGTGGAGAATGAGTATTTCTTTTGTAAATGGTAAATTTCATCAGTGAAGACATCTGAGCTTGAATTTTTCTTTGTGAGAAGGTTTTTATCTATAAATACAATGTCTTTAATAGACAAAATGATATTTGAGCTATTAAATATATCATCTTCAGTGAACTTTGGTAGCTTTTGTCTTTGAAAAAATCTGTCCACTTCATCTAAGTTGTTGACTTTGTTGGCAAAAAGTTGGTTATAATATTTTCTTATTATACTTTCAATATCTATAGAATCTACAGTGATATTACTTTTCTTGTTTCCAATATTAGTAAATCCTGTCTTCTCTTTTTCTCTTCATTTTGTTTTTCTAATTCTTAGTTCTCTCAGTTCATTTTGGGTAGTTTCTGTTGCTATGTCTTCAAGTTTGTCCATCTTTTCTTCTGTTGTGTCTAGTCTGTCCTATCTTACACATTTTTCATTTCACAAATTGTAATTTTCATCTCTAGAAATTCATTTTCTAGACTTTATTTCTCTCATGTCTACTTAACTATTTCATTAAATGGAATATAGTTCCCCTAACAACTATTTTAATATTTTTCTAACATTTGTATAAGTTATGCATCAGTTTCAATTCATTGATATTTTTCCTGACTATTGATCATATTTTACTGCTTCTTTGCTTGACTGGTCGTTGTTCGTTGTTTGTTGTTTCATTGTTTTCATTGTTTCGTTCGTTGTTTCGTTGTTTCGTTGTTTTCGTTGTTTTGTTTCGTTTTCAAATGGGGAGGTAATTCTGTTTCCAGTTACCCCATCTTGGTTTGAATCAGAAGTTTCTACTTTCTGAATAGGCTGTTCAGAAAAAAGGAGATCATAGTAGTTATTAAAAACTATTCACCGTGAGATACAATTTTTTACACATATAGGTGGCTAATAAAAAAAAAGATGATGACTTAACTATTATTAGTAAAGTTTTAGGAATTAAGCACTTTAATATCCTGTTGATAGATAGTTGTGTGAATAATATAAGCCATTTTGAAAAGTCTGGCAATGTGCATTAAAATTTTCTTAAAAATACCACATCATTTGACACAATAATTCCTTTTCAGAGAATTTAACCTTGGGATAAAAAGGAACCATATAATAAAATGATAATCATAGCATCATAGTGGCAAAACAGTGGGAAACACTTAACCATCCATAAGAGAATGGTCAAATGTATTAGTAAATCACATGTATGCTATGAAAACCTATGAAAAACTAATTAGCTACTCTACAAACACTGAGTTCTGTCTCATTGAGCCTGAGGAATGGCCATGTTCAGTTAAAAGACAAACTTGACAAGCAACATGAATAATATAATAATAATAACAATAATTTCAAATAGAAAAAAATAAAAGACCCATAGAAAAAGTGAAAAGACCTCCTATTTAACCTTCAGGAGGATGTGATGAATAGGTGTCATGGAAAGGTTATTAACTTTGTAAAAAATTATTAATATATTTATCATATTACTTGCTACACTAGGTAAGTATTCTTTTAAAAAATAAAAAAAAATAATTTAAAAATCCCAGGAATGTTGCCAGCCACTGTCCAATATAACTTGCTAAAATATACACATAGGTATTGAAAGAAAATCAATAAAGAAGGCCACTTTAATGTGTATGTAATGAAATGCAAGAATTTAACAGAATATACTACTTGTCCAGGATCACAAGAGAAGTAACTTAGATGAATAATATAAGAACACTTGCTGAGAGGTACCATTTAACATTTATTATAAAAACAAGGCATTGGAAATGACAGGGATATTTGATAGTATTTTAACATATCTCATAGCTTTGGTCTGTGTTGCTCATTGCCCAAGGATATTGCCATGCAATTTAAGGTGAGACTATTGATTGGAACTAATAATCTGGTATTTGATGTCTTCCTTGTTTATGCATCTTTCCTAAATGAATTGAATTTAAAATTTTTGTCTTGAATATTTATTTCTTTTAAACTTTTCTTTGCCATTTTAGTTTTTGTTTTTATTTAAAAAATGTCTGGTTTGGAAATGGGTAATTCCACTGCCATCCTTCCCCCCACCCCCCCAAAAAAAACTGTTTGGGCTTATGTTGACATTTTATTAATTTTTCCTTTTATGGAATAATTTGCATGAGTATCCTATTTCATTGTAAGTGTTTCACTTTACTTTTTTTCCAGCTGCATTTATACAAAACCTTTTTTTTAAAAAAGATTTATTTATTTTAAAGACAGAGAGAGAGAGAACGTCAGCATAAGTGGGAGCAGCAGGGAAAGGGAGAGAGAATCTCAAGCAGACTCTGCACTGAGCACAGAGCCTGATGCAGGGCTGGATCATGACTTGAACGGAAATCAAGTCAGATGCTTAGCCGACTGCACCACCCAGGTGCCCCATACAAAACCTTTTAAAAGTCATTTTTTGTTGTTATTTTATTGGTCTTCCTTGGACCTCCATTTCATACCAATGATATTATGTTCACTAAGTCTAAAGAAACATGTTCTGGCTGTGGACTCTTTTAGGACTGGAGCTTTTCCGAATACTCAGTCAAGAATTAGCTTCAGACTTCATTGTTGTCTAAATGTACTTACAAAGAAGCAGCCTGAAACTGACTCATGGCTCTGAATATTCCTGAATTCATCAAATCAGGGTTTGCCTACACATTCTCACCCAAGGCCTTAAACTTCCAAGGATAAATATAGCCCAAAACAGATTATTTGTATTTCCTAATTTACTGTAGTCCTAAGAATCTCTACCACTTTAGAAAAATAAATGATAAAATGTATTCATGTACAATCAACACTTGAGGATTTCTTATTAGCTAAAATTCTTCTAAGAAATAAAATGATATAACAGACTTGCCTTATCATATCAAATAAGTGGTACATCAGAATAGGGGATCCTGTGATCTGCATGGGAACAATAATAGCTAACATTTATCACATGCTCAGTGTGTGCGAGACAACATCTTAAGCAATTTACATATGTTTATTTATCTAACCCTCCCAACAGCCATACTATTTTGTTTATTACTGTTATTAATCTCATTTTATAGATAAGAACATTTAGGCCCCGAAAGGCTTAGCATTTACATTAAGCCACAAGATAATAAATGTCAATGCCTGAATATGACCCAGGCAGTAGGACCACACAGTCACATTCATAATTGCTACAAGACATTGTCTCTCCAGAGTCCAATAAAGATCATTTTATTTTTTGCTCATAGTTTTAAAACTTAACTCTTCTAAATATTGGCATGGCACCTAAAAATATCATGAAATCAAACAACTAAATGTTACCACTGTACAGTAATGCTATAATCATGTTTTTATCTCCTTTAAGCTCTTGGGGTCTTGTATCATTTTTTTTTAAGTAGAAATTGATTTTTGTTCCAACTCAAAATACATAAAAATGGATTTTTTTTTTCACACCACTCTTAGAATTGTGAAAGGGGAGAGAAAGGTACTGAAGTGATATTTCACCCATAAAACCCTCTGAAACACCCAGTGATAGGACCCACACGGAAAATACCAGTCTTACAGCCTGCAGAGAGAAGGAAGATCTTTTCTTATTTCTTATGCAGGCCAGTAGTTTTCAAAATTTGGAAAGGTGTGACAGTTTGGTAGTTATTATTTTTAGATCTTAAGCCACAGTGAACAGGACCAGAAATCATTCATAATGAGGAAATTAGACAAAAAAAAAATAACCTTTTAGAAAAGAAACACTAAATGAAAGATCATGTTGTAGTCATGTTTCTACAAATAGACATTATGCAAAAACTAGCCAGTACATCAGAGCTGGGGAAAAAAGGGGGGTCTTATGAGTTAGCTGGTTTACATGAATAATTTTGACATAACAGTTTCATCTAATCACACTGTGAATTTAGATCTCATCAAGCAGTCGATTTCCAATGTACCGACAAATGACTATGCTGTCATTTATTGCCCATTTTGTTATAATGCAAGCTACTCAGCCCTATTTCTCCATGCCCTGAGTCACTTGCTAACCCTTTCCTGACTCCTTTCGATATCTTTTGAAATTTTTTTTGTATTTTTGCACAATCACATATTTTATGTAAACCTCAGGCTGCTAGGTGTTCTGCTTTTCTATTTACTGATTCTTGTCCTCAGTTTTCATTGTCTTTATAATTGTATACAGTCATGTACACATAAATGCATACTGTCCAAGTACACAAGCATGTAAATGAACATGTGTAAGAATAACATGTGGTTACCTAGACATTCCCAATATTGGTTGAGTTGTCTTCACATCTCCAGAAATGGAGTCAGGTTTTAAGTCCATTTGGAGATAAGAAAATAGTTGAGAGAAGAAAGGTGACTTACCCAAACTAGAGCTCAGAATTCCTATCTCCAAGCTGGGAAAGTAGCCTATGCAATTTATACATTTATTTATATCACCCACTTGCTAGTAGCAATTTATTAGTCAATCAGCTACCATACACATTTTACATACATGTCAAACACACACGTACACCACCACCACCAGTAACACCACCACCAGCAGCAGCAATAATACCAGCTTAGCAACAAGGGCAATGGGATGTCCTTTGATTTCCTTTTCTGTTTTCAGAAAGAACACAATCAGGGTTCCTGGGGTGGCTCAGTCGGTTGAGTGTCTGCCTTTGGCTCAAATCATGATCCCAGGGTGGCGGGATCGAGCCCCATGTTGGGCTCCTTGCTCAGTGGGGAGTCTGCTTCTCCCTCTCCCTCTGCTGCTCGTGCTGCTCATTCTCTCTCCCTCAAATAACTAAATAAAATCTTAAAAAAAAAAAAAAGAACACAATGATTTGGAAGGACAGCCCCCATACAGCCCATGATAATGTGTAGAGCAAGGGACTTGGAGCTCTGATTCAGAAATCTATGCTATTTTGATTGCAGCATGCTTAATATCTGAATAGGTCCAGGCTGATGAGATCTCAGAACTGGAGCAAAATAAAAAAGGAGTAACTTAACTGGGAAAAAAGATGAGAAATGTAAGGCATTTAAAATGTTTTTACCACAAAATCCTGCCTGTGATTTGCCTCACATTCATCATTTAACCTCTGAGTCTGCAAATGGGGGTAATAATCCTCCAACCCTTCATCATTCACTGAGGTGCCATAATGATGAATTTGGTCTGCTCCTGATGCACTTAAGGCTCCTTAGAGATCGGCAGTGCATAATAGAGGAGGTTTCAGTAGCCTCCTACCTCTTGTGATGAGCAAAGAAATAATTGGATAACACCATGATTTTTGAAGCTTGCATCAGTTGTTTCACCTTGATGAATATTGTCTTTATTTCTTAGCATCATGCTATCAAAATAATACCCTGATTGATTTTTTAATAAACCTGATTTTTTAGAGCAATTTTAGGTTCACAACAATATTGAGCAGAAAATACAAAGAGTTCTCTTTTATCCCCTGCCCCCATATATGCGTAGTTTCCCCCATTGTCCACATCCCCTTACTGGAGTAGTGTATTTGTCACAATTGGTGAACCAACATTGACATATTATTGTTCCCCAAAGTCCATAGTTTACATTAGGGTTCGCACTTGGTGTTGTACATTCTATGGATTTTGATCAATGTATAACAGCATGTATTGCTATAGATCGAATGTTTGTCCTCCCCATGCCCAAATTCATATGTTGAAAACCTAACTCCAAGATGATGGTGTTAGGAGGTGGGATCTTTGAGAGGTGATTAGAGTATGGCTGTGGAGCCCTCATGAATGGGATTAGTGCCTTTGTAAAAGAGACTCCAGGGTAAAAAGATGGTCTGTAAACTAGAAAGTAGGCCCTCACCAGACAATGAATCTGCCAGCACCTCGTTCTTAGATCTCAGTCTCTAGAACCATGAGAAATAAATTTCTGTTTTTTATAGGTCACCCAGTCCTATGGGTATTATGTTATAACAGCCTGAACAGACTTAGATCTATGTCTCCACCATTGCAGTATTATACAAAATGGCCTGACTGCCTTAAAAATCCTCTGCACTCCACCCAGTCACGCCTTGCTCCCCTTTTTGCCCCTGGGAACCACTGATCCTTTTATTATCTCCATAGTTTTGCCTTTTCCAGAACATCATATAGTTGGAATCAGATAGTATGCAGTATAAAGCTGCTATAAGCATATGTGTGCAAGCTTTTGGGCTGACCTAAGTTTTCAAATCCTTTTGTAAATACCAAAGAGCATGATGTCTGGATTGTATGGTAAATGTATATTTACTTCCGTAAGAAACTTCCAAATTGTCTTCCAAAATAGCCGCACCATTTTGCATTCCCACCAACAATAAATGAGAGTTCTTATTGCTCCACATCCTTGTCAGAATTTAGTGTTGTCAGTGTTTTGAATTTTTGCCATCCTAATAGGTACATAGCCAAAAATTGTTTAAATTTACAATTACCTAATGGCATATGATGTTGAGCCTGCTTTCATATGCTTGTTTCTAATCTGTATGTCTTCTATGGTGAAGTGTCTATTCATATCTTTTGTTCATTTTTTAATCAAGTTGTTTATTTTCTTATGGAGTTTTAAAGAATCCACTGTATATTCTGGATAACAGTCCTTTATCAGATGTGTCCTTTGCAAATATTTTTTCCCAATCTGACTTGTCTTCTCACTGTCTCAAAATCCTGATTGATATTTTAAATTTGTCCTGCATTATTTTTCAGATTATTTATTAGCTTTCAAATCAGTATTTGCATTTGATTCTGAACATAAAACTTATTTGTAGGGGCGCCTGGGTGGCTCAGTTGGTTAAGAGTTTGACTCTTGATTTCGGCTCAGGTCATGTTCTCAGGATTGTGAAGAGCCCTGTGTCGGGCTCTGCACTCAGCAAGGCAACTGCTCGTCCTTCTCCCTCTGCTCCTCCCCCACTCTCTCTCTTCCTCCCTCTCAAATAAATAAATAAAATCTTTAAACAAAACAAAACAAAACAAAACTTTCTTTATAAAGCTTAGTTAAGCAGGAGTTGGCAATTGTCCCAATATTTATTTGTATATGTAAATATATTATAATTATATTCTAAATAGGGATAAAACAGAAGATGAGATATCTAGAAATTTTGCATGGAGTCCCCAAACTCCAGTTGTGTTGCAAATAATTTAGAGAAATAGGAAAAGTAATTTGGTGAGAGTTGAATTCTCTGCCTTCACATTCACACCTTCACCTATATAAACATCAATAACTTAGAACAATAAACAACAAAGTTTTACAAATATCTTCTTAGCTTTTTAGAAGAAGACCATATGAAAATCGCTCACATTAAATTCTAAGCCTCAAAATGGCTGATTTGCAATGATCAGGCTAATTAAGTTTAGAATTAAGTGTATTTTAGAAACCCATGGAAATCAAACCTCTTGGAAGAATGTTTTCGTTCATTATAAAATCAAGAGTTAGATATGTATTTCTAATCTATAAATTGTCTGGAGGGTGATAAAGGAAAGAGAACCATAGATCTGCTCTGTACTTACTGATGCTTTGGAAGCAATATCCGTGATAGTGCAGAAGGCAGCCAATTAATGGCTTTTGTGGTTTGCTAAATGCTTGAGTAAAGTTGAGGTGTTTAATAACCACAAAAGCCCTTTACTGCCACTAGAGTCCTAAGGCTTCAGTAGCAATTCATATTCTAGACCAGCATTAAAGCTGGTTCAACAAACCAAAGTGTAAATCTCTTTTTAAAGCATTTTCTTTCTCCTCCAGAGGATTTGTTGATACTATTTTTAAAATCTTTTTAAATTTCTTTTTGTTTCAGTGACTTTGCAGGAAAGAAGTACATGAAATGAGATGGTTTGCAAAGCAAAGTATCATTTGGGTACGTGTTTTGTGAAGACATTATTACATTAATAGATAAGAATACAGCCACATTTCCATGTGCGCATAGCACCCGAATCATCTGTATTTCAGTGCTACAGTTGGAAAGTAAAAATTCAGTAGCCTGTCCTCCTTTTGATATCCATGGCAGACCTCTTCATGAGAAAGTCTTATGGAGACAGTTTGGGCATTATTTAACTGGATTATTATGACCACTTTTTCATTTTCCAGCTATAGAAATAGAGCCAGAAATGACTTGTTCAAAGGCCCAAATCTGCCCTCATTCTAACCTTCACTGTCTCATGTCCACACTGCTCTAAAAGTCTTCTACAGTAATTGAGTTTCTGTGGAAGTGAATGACATCCCTCTGACTCCAGTCCCTCATCCACATTCCTGAGTAATCCTTCCAAAACCTGTCCATGGTGATGCCATTCTGTGAGTACTCATTATCTTGAGAACACAAACCTCCAATCTCCCAACCTGCGTTCTCTCCACACATCCTTCTACTGTCTACCTCAGACATGATGCTTTAGGAAAATTGGATTATTGACTATTGTATCCGATCACTTTTCTATCATGACTTCATGACTTTACATGTTCAAATCTTCCTAGATTGTTCTTTTTCACCTCTACCAAATTTCCACCTCTCTTTCTGATCCCTAAATGCCTTCTTGTAAGGGCATTTATGTTCCCTCTTATGATTAATAGACTATGTTTTTTGCCTTTATTTATTTAGTTTTTTGTAAGCAGTGTTCTTAAAGACAAGCTATCCATATAGGAGAGAATCACATCACTCCTTAAAAAATCCCGGATTTAAAAAGACTCCTTGTTTACAAATAATGTTTGCTTTCATTTTTTTAAGAATAGAGAGAGATTGGGCGCCTGGGTGGCTCAGTTGGTTAAGTGACTGCCTTCAGCTCAGGTCATGATCCTGGAGTCCCGGGATCGAGTCCCGCATCGGGCTTCCTGCTCCGCGGGGAGTCTGCTTCTCCCTCTGACCCTCCTCCCTCTCATGCTCTCTGTCTCTCATTCTCTCTCTCGCAAATAAATAAAATCTTTAAAAAAAAAAAAAGAGAGAATAGAGAGAGATTAGGGAACCTCACATTCACTATCTTTCCCAACTCAGTGATGACACCACGACTGAGTCAGCAGCACAAACCAAAAATCTGGGAGTCACATTTGAGTCCATTTTCTTCACAACTCCTCACATCTGATCCATCAGCAGTTTCAGCAGATTCTGCCAGATAGGTCCACAGATAACCAGTGGCCCTTCCTCTCCACCACTCTCCTCCATGGTGATGGCAGAGGCAACTGCCACAGCCAGCGTGCCTACTGCTACAACAGTGTCTTCACCCTTCTGCCTGTTTCCACTCCAGTTCCAGGTTAATCCGTTTTCCTAATAGCACCCTGAATGTTCCCTCGAAGACATAAAACTGGGGGCTCCTGGGTGGTGCAGTTGGTTAAGCATTGGACTCGGTTTCAGCTCAGGTCGTGCTCTTGGGGTCCTGGGATGGAGCCCACCTTGGCTCTGCATGCTCATCGCTGACTCTGCTTGAGATTCTCTCTCTCTCTCCCTCCCCCCCCATGTTATCTGTCTCTCTTTCTCTCTCATAAATCTTTAAAAAAACAAAATACTGGTTGTTTCACTGTCCATTTAAATTCTACGTAGGCCATCTATTATATTTAGAATAAAGCCAAGAAGAGCCAGCATGATCTAGCCCCTGCCTACTTATCAGACCTAGTATCACTCTCTCCCATGCTCACAAAATTCTTGACATATGTGCGCTAGTGTTCTCTCTGTTCCTTAAAGAGTCACAGCTTCTTCCTGGCTCATGGCCTCTGCATTCCAGCCACCTGGGAGACTAGATCCAGATCCTTGCATGTCAGGCTTCTTTACACTCAGGTCTCAGTTCGTAGGTTACCTCTTCAGACAGGCTGTTGCTGACATCCCATCTAAACCAACCTTTCCAAGCAATCCCTCAGTCATGTTGCCCTGTTCCTTTTTATCACAGCATATTATCATCTGAAATGAGCTCACTTTTTCCTTTGTTTGCTTTTTTGTGGTCTGTTTCCCCACTTTAGAATGTAAGTTCAAGGAGGGCCACTTTGTTTACTATATTTGCAACACCTAGAACAAGTATATAGACAAATAAGCATATTTTTTATATTTAATATATATATAGTGTTACTATATTTAATAATAATATATTTTTTCACCGAGGAATGCATAGTCCCAGATGCTCCCTTCCTGGCTCCTGGCCTTGTAGGTTTGTACGAGTTCAATAGAAATCCTGCTTTCTGTCCCTAGCTCTGAGTGGTATGAGCCTGCGCTGGTGGTATTCTAGATCTTTAGAACAAAGTAAGAATCCTACCTTCAGGCAAAGGACAGGAGCATTGTAGATAGTATGCAGATGTTGCTTGAGGTTGTAATTCATAGGAAATAAAGGAAAACTGAAGTTCCTTTGGCTGGTCCCCAGGTCTTGAGAGCCTAAGATTTCTCCCATTGGGATGAAAACAAATCAAAGTATAACTTTCATCATCGAACATAGAACTAATGTTGATAAATCCTAGAGCATGTTCTTTATAGAACAATTAAATGGTTACCTTCTTTCAATCAAAGTTTGCAGAATAAATCTTAAAAGTGAGTGAAAAAGGGATTAGGGGAAGTTTGTGACCTGAATGCTAATTATTTTTTTTAAAGATTTTATTTATTTATTTGAGAGAGAGAGAGAGCATGCATGAGTAGGGGGAGGGGAAGTGGGAGAGGGAGAAGCAGACTTCCCACTGAACAGGGAGGCTGATGTGGGGCTCGATCCCAGGACCCTGGGATCATGCCCTGAGCCAAAGGCAGATGCTTAATGACTGAGACACCCAGGCTCCCCATGAATGCTAATTCTTAATACTACTTCTCCCTTGGCTTTGATGAAAGGACAGACACAAGTGATTTGGTAGGGAAACCGAATGGTCTTGAAGTACCAATATTGGACGGGATTCCAAGAAAACAGGCATTACCTTTACTCTTTGAGATGCAGGGTTAAAGAGGGAAGAGATCCAAGGCCTGAAAGGGGCCTTAGAGATGGACCATCAATTCCATGTTTGTTGAGAGGATCTGGTGGCTTCCTGCAGTGAATCCTTTCTACAGAAAGATTGATTCTGACAACCTGCAGTGTATGTTCATTGTGTGGAGAAGGAAAGGGTGCTGCCTGATTTAGCTGACTCTAGCGCTCTCGAGGAGCGCCATGCCAATGGCATGTGGGATTTGGGAATCTTGGGAGAAGGCTGGGAACAGAGAGGTGTGCTGTCCCCCTTCAGAGGAGAAGTCCAGCATGCTAGCTGCTCTGCATGGGCCCATGACAGCAAAGAACCCAAGTCTTCCTGCTTAACCATCTGCCCCTGACGAAGAGGCTGCAACTCAAGACCTATTCAGAGGCTGAACAAACCCACCCACAGATAAACGAATACAATTTATAGCCCGTTAAAGGGCCTTAGTCAATTGGAGGAAGAAAAATCCAGCCAAATAATTTAGCAGAGGGTTCCTATTGACGCAGAACCAGTGGAAGCAAGGAAAGGAAGGAACGACGTGTATCTCGCTCCTCTAACTCTGAATCCATGTTGTTTTTCACTTCGCAATTCTAATTTATTTCATGAGGCTACGTAAGAACTTTCACATCATATTTTGATGCATCTTCTCATACTTCTTCATTGTATTGCATTCATATGTCACAAGTCCATTTCTTCAGCTACGGACCATGGAGCTAAAGTTTTTCATCAAGTGTTTATTGGCTTCCTTTCCTGAGTATGCGGTAGCTGAACTCAGCCTCCTTCACCCTCGCTGGATACTCTCACTCCTGCTCCCCTATGCTTGGCTTCTGTGCTACATTCACCTTTCCCACCTGGCAAATGATTCTGCTCACTTCTAATGCAGCATTTGAAAAAGTGACATTTTAATTATTTTTAAGGACTACCCTATTATAATATGATTAAATATTCAGGAAGAATACCATGCAAAGAATTTTTTTTTAAAGATTAAATTTGGAAGGAACTGGTAGCTGCAAGCCAAACAAAAGGATAATTTTAAACAAACAAAAAAAGGCATGCACAGCATATTTTATACTCTTTTCAAAGAGCTTCAAAAAGTTGCCATGGCTGAGTAGGTTGTTGTTTTCCTGGTTAAGAAACACAGAAGGAATCATTACAGTATTTTCACTTGGGAAAAAACAAAAAGAATTCTAGGAGAGATTTTTCTCATGAGCCACCTATATACTCTTCTTAGTTAATATTCTTCTTTCTAAAACAGAAATGTAGGGGCACCTGGCTGGCTCAATCGGTTAAGCGTTTGATTCTCGATTTTGGCTCAGGTCATGATCTCAGGGTCGTGGGATGGAGCCCCCGTCAGGCTCCGTGCTCAGCGCGGAGTCTGCTGGACATTCTACATTCTCTCCCTCCTTCTCCCTCTGCCGCTCCCCCTGCCTGTGCTATAAATAAATAAGCAAATAAATAAATAAAATCTTAAAAATAAATAAGCAAATAAAACAGAAATGTAGAATTCAACATTTTTTTAAATAAAGTAAAAAGTAGCAACCACTAAAAAATCTTTGTAATATTGGGATATTATCCCTCCTTGCCCAGAAAGAAGAACATTTCATGAACAGGTGCAGGGATCTAGTCATCTGGAGTCACTTAAATCCTGCTGGTTAAGGGGCTTTCCTCCACTGTGTCTCCAACACCTACATCAATGTCTGGAACTTACCTGCTGCTCAAAAATACATTGAATAAATGATGATTTATTTAGCAAAGCTCCATGAAGAACTTCTAAAAATCTAGTTGTTTAGATGCATTACTATCTTGAATATATAAATTTTCTATGTCCAGGGGAAGGCTCAGAATTACAAGGTTATTAATAAAAAAATCACCCACACGTGCCATAGTCTATCAACGTTTTTCATGCAACAGAATTCGTACTCTTCTCTAAATGTATCCTTACCATGATGATCTCTTTGTTAAGAAGAATTTGGATCCATTTGATCAATGTACCAATAACTATCATCAGTTCTGTGTTAGCCAGGAGTTTGTTTTTTGTCTTCGTAAATTAAGGTAGATATAATATGCCAAAGTATTGAATCAATGCCTATTTCAACTTAAAATTCAGAAAGAGCTCCTGTATCATGTGTGCGGTAAAGTTGCCAAGGAAATTTGCTGAAGAAAATAGGGTCATTTCGGTTCTATTTAAACAAATGGAACTTGGTATTTTTAGAGTAACAATCCAAATCTCTCATTTGCCATTATTTAAATATTTATCTACTACTCTAAATCTAACTTGAGGTAGTGGCTGATTTTGTAAGCCAGGATAGGTGAAGTTATAACACCAAATACATGAGTCAAATATACTGAAATACGTGAATCCTTTGGTGCTCAATCAAAAGGTCTTGGCTCCTGGAGCTCATATATCAGTGGCCAATGTTTGCTAAGGTTTAATAAAATAAGATAGAAAATAAGTCAATCATCCTGCAGAATATCTACCTAAAAATCTGTATAGGTATTATCTTATTTGATGATTTTTATATAGTGTGCAACATGAGTTGGTAATGGGAAAAAAAGAGAAAACATTCTTGAGTGACAGAAATCGCCTTCACTAGCAGTTCAAGATACAAAGTCCACAATTTTACTTTGTGATATTCTATGTCCTTTGGCAAATAAGCTTTACAAAGCCTTTATCTAGACCTTATGCTGAGTCATGCACTGAACAGATTCTTAATAAGTCTGAATTGACTGTCTTTGACCACATTTTGTTAATGAGGTTTCCTGGTTCCACGGCTGGGCTGATTAAAACTCTCCCTGTGTTGGCTAAGAGCTGTTATCTAATAGCCTAAGATGTTTTGCTAAATAATATCCAGCACAGCACTGGTTGTTCTCCGAAAGAGCTTCCTACCCATTCTAATTCAGCTGCAGATTTGATATTGGCACAGGACCCATCACCTCCCAGACTTTCTTGTTTATTACTCTAGTGAAAGTGCCCTAACCTAATTGTCTGTAGGGACTTGGGAAATCCCAGGTCTCTTTGTCTTGGCCCAGACAGGTTACAGTCTGCATTTCATTCTCCCCCGATGCGGTCTGACAGTCTCAGCATTGGTAGAGCTGAATATATGTTCACATGTTACCAGTGGTTCTAATCAGTTTTAAATGTGCAGCAGCAGTGCCCATCGGAGTCTCAGAGGAGGGAATTTGGCGGGAAAATTGTCCCTCACTGTGACCCCAGGTAGCCTGTCTACACCTGTCATCACCGGGCATCTATCCACAAGTGAAATAATCTTCCCAATTTGTATTTGGGCAAAATGCCATCATAACAGATGGACATGAGTGTATGTAACTGGGAAGTTATGCATATACATTAAATATGCAGACTATGAGCATGAGTCCTTTCTAAGAACATCCAAACATCTGTCTCCTCTGAGCTTTTGTGTATACCGTTTACACCATATGCCGTCACAGTGGGAGGGCCTTGTCGGAGATATAGAAAGGAGCACGCATGAATTTCATGGAAATTGTTTCATAGGGCTAATTTGCCTCACCCTAAGCAAAAGGAATATATAACAAATACTGTGAATATCTTTGTTTTTATTTGAAGGGGGCGATTTTTAAAAACTGATTTTGGTAGCAAACAAGCAAAATTTTGGACATCATGGGAAAAATAAAGTTAAAATTTGAATCAATCCTAAAAATGTGTTTATATGGTATGCGTGTGTTAATTAAGCCTTGATAGATTCATTTGAAAGTTCACTGTTACAATCCCTTCTGTCTGAAACCAAAGCTGCAGATCAAACCAGTCAGCATTTGTAAAGCGCCTTTTAACTCATCTGCAAGGCAAAGGGTGTTCTTAATGTGTGTATGATTTATTTACTGTTGGTATACCTTGAAGTGTGAAATCCCAGTAATTTCGAATCTTATCTAAAATAGTATTAAAGTTCATCAGTAAGTATAACTCATTTTCTTCTTGACAGAACATTATCTTTATAATATGGGTAAGTTTTATTTCAAAAATTTTGTAATATTCTGGTTTCGCACACAAGTTAAATACATAAGATTTTATTTTTTACATTTATTATTTTATTATTTATTTTTATAAATAATATTTTTTATTATGTTTGTTAAAATGTTTATTTTATTACTTATTTATCTTAAATGACTGGAAATTAATTTTTCCATTTTTGTTCATCCTGAATTGTCATAACTTAACCTTTCTTTGTCCCTTATGAACTTTTTCACATGCTTAAGTATTTATTTTTCTATCTCTATCTCTTTTTCTCTCAAAGGTCTTTTAATATCAAATAAGAACAAAAATAATACTAAAATAATATCATAAAATACAAATGATCATAATTACTACTTATAAACTTATATTTTTACTTTTCAGTGAATGTATGTGCTAGCGAATTGGGCGTTAAAATTATAAATGCCATAAAACTACAATCACCCATTCGTAGGTATAATTATTTTATGACTCTAGAACCTTAGAACCATAGTTCACTCAGGTGAACTATGTGGTTATATATTTTTTATAAGATAATATTTATAAGGTAAACTTGGAATGTTTTGTTTACTTGTATCTTTAAGGTTTTATATAACTGAAAAAAAATGATGTTATATAACTGAAGCATCAACAACACATGCCACAGTTAAATGTTCAACTGGATATACTAGCTTCAGGTAGACTCATGTTCTAGTTATGAAAGATTAATTGAAAATTAGATCTGTGCTTAATGAAGACTGGAAAAAGCACTATAATATAAAATTACAGAATTTAGGGTTTAGAAAATTATATTTATATTATAAAAATAATCCACAGAATATATTCAGTCTAGAAAATATTTAGTATCAACTATCCTTGCATGTGGGCATTAAAAAAGTTCTCTTCCATATTTATTTGCAACATGGAGATGCTTCATTACTATAAATACAGTGGTGTATATATTTTGGTTGTCTAATTAGAAAAACTTGAGTTTATTAAAAGACCTGGTCTTTTAACATTTAATGATCCAAAACACTGTATTTAATAAGTTAACTGACATCTTCAGTGATACGAATTTACATTAAAAGTATTAGAAAATTTTTATCACTGCATTATTTTACTAATCTCTTATACAATCTTTGTGCTAATATTCTATTATCACAAATATGTGCAGATGACATTCAAATTTACTCTCCCCACCCAGATCTGAATTTCTAAGATAACACTTAATGTCACTTTGGCATTTTAAACCTAAGGTGATTAAGACCAACTACAAGGGGCACCTGGTAGCTCAGTGGGTTAAGGGTCTGCCTTCAGTTCAGGTCATGATCCCAGGATCATGGGATCCAGCACCACATCTGGCTCCCTGCTCAGCAGGGAGTCTGCTTCTCCCTCTCCCTCTGCCCCTACCCCACATCGAGCACATGCTCTCTCTCAAATAAATAAATAAAATCTTAAAAAGACCAAATACAAATTCTCCGCCTCTAAACTTTTTTTCCCTCATTGCTTCTTTTATATGGTTAATGTTCTACTTCTAACCATCTCTGCACCTAAAAATGTCTTTTGTCCCTACCTTTCCCAATCACATCATATACTTCCCAGTTGAAGACTCCTAAATTTTTTTGTCGTTGGTCATATTCTCTCTCTCTTACCCCACCACACACATGCACACACAGCTTTTCATTGTTGCTGCAGTTTATCTGAGCCAACCAGATTGTTCCCGTCTCCTGCCCAAGATATGGTTTGCGTCTGTCCACTCCATGACTCTTTAATATTGTCCTATTAAGTGAGGTGTTAAAAAATTGGGCAATATACAATTCATTTTCTTAAAAAATATCAATTACTACCCTTTTTGGTAATCAATAATCAGCTTCAAGTTTCACTTTTAATCTGTATATAACCATTTTTAAGTAAAAGAACTGCAAGTACTCCAATTTAATCAGAGTATAAGGTGTGTTGAACAAAATAAGCTCCACAAGCATTAACATTAGTGTATTTATCAAAGCTCTCAGCTTTGTAATCTTAGGAACCTGGTTTTGTCAACACTTTGTATATTCACTTGTGCCCTCCAAGAAGCAGATGCCAAATTGGGATTATACACATAAGGATTTTGATAGGGAAAATGTTCCTGTAACAACAACAACAACAAAAATAATAAGGGAGCCAAGGAAGACTGGAGAGCCCTCACGCTACAATATTTGACCGAAAGGAAAGAGAGGTGGAAGGGCCTAGACTGTCCTGGTGCAACGACATTAAAAGCAAGTTCAGGGGAGCCTGAATGGCCCAGTGAGTTGAGTGTCCAGCTTTTGGTTTCCGCTCAGATCATGATCTCCAGGTCGTGAGATCGAGCCCTGTGTAGGGCTTCATGCTTGGTGGGGAGTCTGCTTGAGATTCTCTCTCTCCCTCTGTCTCTCCCCTCCCCCTTCTAAATAAGTAAATAAATCTTAAAAAACAAAAACAAGTTCAGCAAGGTTGTCAGAGAATCGTTGAAGCACAGGGCAAAGGGGTCCCGTGACTCCCAGGAATGGGCCTATTTTAGCATCTTGACCACAGTTGGTCATTGACTAGGAGTTGTTCTTGGGGAGCATGGTCTTAGGAGCAATAGGATTTCAGAACAGAACAACTGGGATTCTTAGTCAATTACATCTGTAGTCAGAGGTCTGTATTCTCTTGACCACCACAACCCTGGAAGATGATCCATTTCTCTAAATAGAGTATCTAGCTAAGCTTATAGAAAACTTGATTATATATCAACAGTAGTTGTGTTGCTTACACTAGGAATTAACCCACAGTGTCAAATATTCATGTCAATAAGATAAACAGATTCTCTCCATGTTAGCAGGTTTCTGTCTAGAAGCTGAATTCCAATCTGCAGTTGGATCGGTGAGCACAGACTCTGAATAAAGTGTTTTAAGTGGACAGTTCAAACTTTAATGACACTAGGGTATGACATTAGCTATATTTACCTCCATTACTAGGGCTGTACCTGCCCTACAAGAAACATGTAGATCACACCTGGGCCTATGCACCCTCTTTTGGACAGGAGAGGAAAAAAGCTGCTGAAGTATGCCTCTGACTTCGGTCTCTCATGTTCGAGGCTGACCAGCCCCCTCTGTATTTGTTAGCTTTTGCAGAAAATAAACCACCAGAATGCTGACTTAAAGCACCACTTTATTTATTTTTTTTTAAAGATTTTATTTATTTATTTGAGAGAGAGAGAGAATGAGATAGAGAGAGAAAGCATGAGAGGGGGGAGGGTCAGAGGGAGAAGCAGACTCCCTGCTCAGCAGGGAGCCCGATGCGGGACTCGATCCAGGGACTCCAGGATCATGACCTGAGCCGAAGGCAGTCGCTTAACCAACTGAGCCACCCAGGCGCCCTAAGCACCACTTTATTATTTATTTCTACCCATTCTGGGGGTGAGAGGGTGATTTTTCCACTCTTCATCAACTTGACTCATATTGGATGGCCCAGGATGACCTCACTCACATGTTTGGGAACTCAGATGGGATGGTGGGAGGGAAGGGGTGATTGGAGCCTCTCTCCACATGGTCCTCATTATCCAGAAAACCAGCCTGGGCTTCTTCATCTGGTGGCAAGAAAGGGCAAGCTCCAGTATGGAAGCACTTTTCAAGTCTTTGCTTTTGTCACCTTTCTTCTTGTCCAGCTGGCTAAAACAAATCACATGGGTAATTCTAGAGTCAGTGTGATGGGACCTTTCCAAGATATGGATGCAGGGAGGCCTGATCAAATTGGGAATTATTCTTTCATACTGTCTGATTAATATGTTTCTCCTCCTTCTCCCCTATTTTGTCCCCAGTCTCTTCCTCCCCCTCTTCTTTATGAGTATACAATACATAAGACTACATCCACATTATTACATTTTCTGATTCTAGCATAAAAGTAAAATTTACATATATTGGATTCATCTGCAATTTCTGAATTTTTAAATTTCAGTGTTGCCAACAATGAAAATCTATCTCATTTTATAATTCATAAGGACCCTGAGAGTTCATGGGTTTTCCTCAGATAGGAAACTGCAGTGATCCTCTTGCCAATTAGGAATATTACATGGGAAAATTATGGAATTAATTTTTCATTTTAATAGTGGCTGGTCAATTCACTCAGGTGAATTAACAGTTCATCAGAAGTAACAATTCATCACATTCCCTGATCCTAATGAAATAATAGACATGTTTATTCTTCAGTTTGATGGTTGCTTGAATGTGAAAATTAAGAGTAGAAGTGGAAAATATATATTACAGTGGAAACTGTAATTTTCTACTATATAGCTCTTCTGTCGGTCAACTGTGCTGAACCCATTATGAGGTGCTGAAGAGGATGAACATGAAAGCAACATGTTAAAAATAAGAAGATAAATGCTTTGGAGTGACTAGTACTTCTGCTTGTAATCAAGGCAACTTTGGGAGCATCAGATAAAGCTGTGCATTAGAAATCCTTGTAGGCTGAATGCATCCTTGCCTTTTTCTAAACAGAGGTGTGTGGGTGCGGATGCACAGTGTTTGGTTAATATTACTGTACACATATATGCAGAGCTAAACTGGCAACATTGGTGAGATGATACACTTGGTTTTTGGGCCCACAACTAGGCTTCAAACATCATTTCTGTCAGCATGCCCTTTACAGATATTTCTAGTGTCCACTTCTAGGCTCCTCTCCAGCACTAGCAAATCCACTACAGTGATTTCACTTAAACATATATTTACTGAAAAAGAATTTAATCAGATTGGCCATTTGGTAAAAATAACCAATTATTCAGTTTTGTATTATTCAAGCAAGGGTGTGTGTGTGTGTGTGTGTTAATAAAAGGAGAGACAAGTAAGACTGATATTTGTTTTTTAAAGAGTATTCATCGTTAGTGACCCCAATCCATTCTTTGGTCCCATTAAAATGATTGATATATTTCCACACTGATGAAAGATAAAGAAAGTCCCTTTGACTTTGACTGAATCTCTGGTTATTGCTGTGAAATTTGCCTTTTACTATGGCTATCTTTCCATCATCCCAGTGCTAGAACACAGAAAATTCCTTATTTTTAAATATTGTCCATCAAGTTGTTTGATTGGATCGCACAGCTTCTCAGTTGTCTGAAACTGTGCCATATGATTTCCCCTTCTTTATGATTTTAACACAGTGTCTACTTCGGGC
This sequence comes from Mirounga leonina, assembly GCF_011800145.1. Taxonomy (NCBI): domain Eukaryota; kingdom Metazoa; phylum Chordata; class Mammalia; order Carnivora; family Phocidae; genus Mirounga; species Mirounga leonina. Next base: position 24,109,259 of record NW_023270807.1, on the reverse strand, counting down.
CTTGAGATTGCCCCTTTTTCGTTTATGCATCACTAGCTATTTGAGTATCATGCAGTCATTTGCAGTTTACACATACCATCCCAGTAGAGTTGTTTTTCGGTAATCTTTATGCTAATCATCACTTTGGTATATTCCACAGTTTTGTTCTGTATTGCTGTCTTTCCTTTTCTGGCTAACACATCGAGTGATATCCCAGCACATTTTATCTGATTTCCTGCTGAGTACTTCCTTGATAAAAGAAGCAACTTCAATTTCTGTATATAAAAATGGGAATTTAAAGTATATACACTTCTACATCATTTTAGATTTTCATATACAAGGCTCCAGAAAACAGAAGAAAAATGTCCTTTGATGTTGTGTTTGTTCAGCTCTAAGAACCCCCATGCCCTATTTTAACTCATCGGGTCATGTTTTTTGTTTTTGTTTCCCTAGGACTACAATGATGAAATTCGTCAGGAACAACTACGTGAATTATCTTACTTAAATGGCTCAGAGGACTCTGGTCGTGGCAGAGGTATTAGAGGCAGAGGGATCAGAATAGCTCCCACAACCCCTTCAAGGTACATTAGCTCTTACTTGAAATAAATTAACAGCAAATGAGGATGGCAAGCCTTTGCCGACCTGCTCTGTGCCATGGTCACAGCTAGGAATAAACACCACCACCAGCCACCACGACAAAAACCATGACATTGAATGCTTATATGATGCATAAGCACTTTCATAAATTAACTCATCAAGTCTTCCATACTGGGGTTAAGTATTATTCATAGGTGACAAATCGAGGTACAGAAAGGTGTCAAGAATTTGCCCAAGGTTACACCAGCAGTCTGACTCTAGAATTCGCAGGTAGAGCTTTTAACAACTATCCTAAGAAAATAAGAAGTGCAAACCTGAGACTTTCTTCTTGGTGGTTCTGTCCTCAAGATTAGAGCATGCAGATGATACAATTATTTGCCTTTTTTGAACCAGGATGACATTGCATGAAGAGAAAGTTAAAAATGTGTCTTTCTGGATTGGTAGAGAGACAGGTGATGATTAGCTAGGTAGGTAGACACTTAGATGGATAGGTAAATAATAGATGCACCACTAGTCCAGAAATCCAGAAGCACACTTCTTGTATGGTTGATGGTAAGAGTATTGAAAGTTCAGGTACATTTGACTTTGCAATGTCCTTGGTCAACAGAGAGGATTTTATTGGGTGTTATTCACTTTGCAGAAAAAAAAAAACCAAACATTGGAAACTTTCTGCATCAGAATTTGTTTTGTACGATTCTGAATTAGTCAAACTTTCAATAGAAAGCATTGGTTTGAGGAAAGGTAAGGCAAAGGATACTCATAGCCTTCACACATAGACTGTGTAATTCAGTCATTCTCTCTATCTGTTAGAGCTGGCCTTCAAATCTCTAAAGGACGTAGATCTAGAATATTATTTCATACCTTGCATAGAAATCATCTTCAGAGATTCTAGGATACTTTGCTGATTCAATTTATTTATTAAATTATGCCCCAAATATTGTCAACCACCAGTGTCAAAAAAACAGTTTTAACATTTAAATCATAAACACCTCCATTTTGTAATCAGAAAAAAAATTAAAAATGATAAATATCATAAATACCCAAGTAAAATACCAAGGCAATAGCTATCTAAAAATAAAATATGGTGGGACGCCTGAGTGGCTCAGTCGGTTAAGTGGCTGCCTTCACTCAGGTCGTGATCCCAGCGTCCTGGGATGGAGTCCCGCATTGGGATCCTTGTTATATGGGGAGCCTGCTTTCTCCCTCTGCCTGCCACTCCCCCTGCTTGCGCTTGCTCTCTGTCTCTCCCTCTCTCTCTGACAAATAAATAAATAAAATCTTAAAAAAAAAATGTGGCAATTTTGAAAATTACGTTTGACTAAAGGAAAACTTAAAATCTTCTAGAGATTATTACATTTTTATCCCTAAAGATGAAAATAAGAGCTCTGTAATGCTAATTAAGAACACTTTTTATTGCTAAAAATTAATGTGACATAACTTTTTTTATGGATATACTTTTTATGGAATCAGTCTTTTATAAAACCTTGTACATTTCTAACCTCATCATGATGGGTTGTGAAATGATATCATTGCAGGTAATCCTAAATTGATTAAATCATATGCCTTAAATAATGAAACTGTCACTTTTGTAATTTCCAAAATGCCAAATTTTATATGGTGTAACCTAATATATATTTAGTTTTATATGGTGTAACCTAATATATATTTAGAAAGTCTACAGAGGGGGGACAAGTTTTTTCTATTCTATATGCCTGAAATTAGGACCATTTAAAAAAAATAATGCATTAACTTGCTTTTGAGATTATAAAATCTTATTAATAGATTTTTTTTGTTATTGATGGTCCTTAATGTAACATTATATTTGAGTATTTGAGTGGATCATATAAGATTTCAATTTCAGTAAAGTTTCATTCTAAAATATTAATCTTTAATGGTTTAATAAAGAATAGTGCATTGTGGTCTAGATTTTTAAATATGTTAGAAAAAAATTTGTTTGAAAGTTTTGTTTTTTACTATCCCATATATCATACAAATCTGATACTACATATGTAAAAAGAAGATAAAATTGTTGAAATTTAAACCTCACTTCAATGCTATATTGATATCATTAATGTATTAACGTTAATGAAAGTAAATGGACCAGAATTCTGCTGTCTTCTATTTCAAACCACATGATGGAAAATATCTACAATTAAAAAAGAATAAGGAAACAGCTTCACAAAACAGAAAATCATATTGATTAGGAAGCTCTTGAAAACATGAGTTAATGGATGCTAATTTGTACATACTTATGAAATTATGACTTTATTAAGTCATTCAATTACACTTATATTAAAAAAGAATGGTGCCTGGGATATTTGAAAACTTCTATAATAATTTGTTGAAAATGTATTTAATTAAAGCAATTTTCATTTCAATAAATATATCTATAAAAACTAATCTTTCAGTAATTATGCATACCAGAGAACAAAGCATTACGTCTATATAATAATTTAGAGTACATAATTGAAGAATTAAGATATTTGACATCTCTGACACACATTATCATTATATATTGATTGAGAGCAAACTGCAGAGAATAAAACATTAGGGGCAGATTTTGGAGGCTTTTGTTTACTGCAATGAGAATTAATACATAGAACTAATGGAGTTTGTGAAAGAAGGGAGTAATCATACTTGTTTCTAAGAAAGACTACTCAGTCATCACTGTAAGTGAGAGAAAAGAATTAGAGTAATCAAAGAGAGACAGACAGAAACACACTGACATATAGCATGGAAGCCGGTAAGAAGACAAATCCATTATCCAAAACAGAAATGAACACTCTTTGGACTATAGAGATACTAGGTTAGAGATTAGAGTTTATAGGAATTAGTGCCCAATTAGATGTTGGAGAAGAAAGAATATTTGGCCCACAACAAGGATAACTCTCTGATGTCTAGCCTAGTTAGAGATTAATGACATTGTCAACTAAGATTAAGTGAAGAACCAAGATACACAAAGAATAATTATTACTATAATTAATTCAAGGTCTATGGATTGCTAGTGTGACCTTGAGCAAGTGACTTGTACTTTCTGTGACTTGGTACTCAACCTTTAAACTATCTCAGAATTAGCCACATAACAATGTTGTCAAGATTTTTAAATTAAGTGATACATATAAGGCAGTGGTTCCCAAATTGGTCTGCACTTCGGAATCACTGAGAGTTTCCTGCCGTTAGAGATTGTGATATAATTGGCCTGGGGTGTGGCCTGGAATTTAGAATTTTTCAAAGTCTTCAGGAAATTCTAATATGCAGACAAGTGAAGGAACCTCTGATATAAGGCATATAATCCAGGATATGGCATGTGTTAGGAATGAAACAGGTAATAGTCATCATTAGCGTTAGAGAATGCAAGAGTCCAAAGAAGGCATTTTCCAGCTAGTAATCAATCCACAGAGATAAATATAACAAGTGCAGTGGAATGGGGACTGTAAATGAATCAGTGGATTTGGAAACTGATAGGTCACTGGTAATCTCAGTCAGGAGTATTTTCAACAAAGTGGGGAGGCAATAACTAGATTACATTCAGTTCAGGAATGAGCAGTCGGTAGAGAATTAAGGATGGAAAACTTTCAAGAAGTCAGAAAAATGAAGAATACTGTAGTGTAGATTCAGCCAGGGCCAGTATCCTAAAATAGGTGATGTGAAATTTCAGTTGAATTGGAGAAGAGGGATGTGAGATTAAAATTCCAAGGAAAGGACACAACGTATAGGAGGTGATGAGTCAGATTCAGGAGATAGGTTTGCTAGGGCTGTGTTTGTGATGCAACTGGGGGAGGAATAGGGTGGGAAATCAGGTCTGATATGAGCATCATATAATTTTTAAAAAATTTTAAAGAGAGAAAGAGAGAGAGCTTGAGCAGGGAGAGGAGCAAAGGGAGAGGGAGAGAGAATCTCAAGAAGACTCCCCGTTGAGCACAGAGCCCCACATTGGGCTCAATCTTAACACCCTGAGGTCGTGACCCGAGCCGAAATCAAGAGTCGACGCTCAAAGGACTGAGCCACCCAGGTGCCCTGAGCATCATATAATTTTAAAGCAGGAAGAATTGTTTACAGATTCAGAGATCTGATTTTATCCATTAGAAAAAAAAAGAAAAATCCACTTTAAGCCCAGGGAGTTATACTACTTACTCACCCGTGATTATTCAGTGGGATAGACAGCACTTGTGAATGTAGTGTAAAGCAGGGTGACATATAATTTACTACCCACATCTGGGCACTTTTCAGAGTGTTAAAGTGCTAAACTGAACAGGAAGCTAGGACAACAGTTGTAAATCAGAACTATTCTAGGCAAAGCCAGACATATGCTCACGCTACTTAGGAGGAAACAGATTGATGCTTGGAGGCCCAGTGGAAGTAAAATTGGTCTTTACATCCTTTTTCGTAGATGTGTTTTATATTATCATGATAAGATAGTATAGTGTATTCTCAGCTATTGTTGTATTTGAAGCAGGCACTGGGCACTGGGTCTTTTGTATTTCACCTTCCCCAATCCAGGAGAGCATTCTCTGTACATTAGACATTAGTTCTCTGATAATTTCTCTATTCATCAGCTCTATAATCTATTTAAAACTTTTAAAAACTCTGCCAGCATTCTTACTGCTCGCTCACAAAAGCTCATTTTCTGCAAGCAAGAAAGAGCCAGCTGACTGCTATTCATAGCAGAAAGCATAACCTACATCCCCCATCTGTGGGCACAGCCAAACAGTGTGATTGTTGACATCCCAATGATCATCATTTTTCCCAAAGCTTTAGTGTTCCTGCTGAAAGCAGTGCTTTCTGGAGGCCAGCCTTTCAGACGTAATAAAAAGTGAAATAACCACGCTTTTGTCCAAAGACTTCAAACACTCAACCTTTCCAAAGGCCTTGGAAAGCCATAAAAGTTGGCTGCAACCATTTGATCTTAGGCTTTTAATACAGGTTACTTTTGTGTCAAACACCGTAGTACAGAGCATTCAGTCTTTTCTTTTATTGCAGAATCCTGACGTATTTCACTAACACCGTAGTTACCATAGGAAGACAAATTATATTAGTGACAATACCAGTTCAGGGGGTTGTATGCATGATGACAAATCAGTGACAATGATTTGTGATTTCAGTGACCTCAAGCTTCAGCTACTGGAAGAAGCAGAATGATATCACCGTGCTTAGAGTTCCACATTTTACTAAAGTATGAAAGTGCAGACAGATTTTTTTGTAAATACAACATTGCATCTCACTGCCAATAACCTCCAGCATGGAGGAGACATTGACATTCAGCAGTTCAGTTTCACGGATAGTCCATGAGCCATACAGGTTTGCCTTGCTATCCAACATGCCTATGAGACCTTTCATAAGCTGAAATGGCATAAAGCAAAGAAGCAATTACCATTAATTTACATGGAAATTTTTTTTGAGTGTTCCCAGACCCCGGAAAAATAACCTCTCAGGCTCTTCTGGTACCTTAGGATACATCGCTAATGGATGCACAAAATAAATGGAGATAAAGCACAGATGTTCACACAGTTCAAAGCTCTGGCGGCTTGACGTTGAAATGCTGAGTGTAGTTTCTGGGGAAGGAGCTTGGTGGGGCCACTCTAGCTGCTCGGGGTGCACACTGCCCCTACAATGGCCTGCTACAAAACAAATGCTGAACACTGGTTTTGCTTTTCACAGTTTTCAGAAAAGCAGGAATCTTCTTCTGATTTCTTTCAGTTAGCCAAAACAGGTGCTAATGTAGGTCTTTTGTAAAAGCAAAGTTGGCATAAGGTGAACTTTTAAAAAGCAGGAAATACTTATATGTTAGCTGAAGCTCTGATCTGAGTCTCCTTGGCAAATCTGGAATAAAATGAGTGCATTGGTTTGTGTTTGGTTGTTTTTTTATTCATTTTATATTCAAGCATTTTACATGAGTTTCATTATAAGATTTACAAAATTTATTCTACTGTAGAGGTCAAAATACTTTATAGCCTAAAGAAACTCAATTACACACACACACACACGTGCTTATGCATACAGATAAATTTGGTTTTCTTCCCATCATATGGCTGTAAGATGAAAACTCTGTTTTAGTCTCTTTCTCTCCTCACTGGTTTCTCATCTGTACATGACCTGTTTCTCCTAGGGGCCGTGGGGGCGCCATTCCTCCTCCCCCACCACCTGGACGAGGTGTACTCACCCCTCGAGGGACTACTGTGACTCGTGGAGCTCTTCCAGTGCCCCCTGTAGCAAGAGGTGTCCCTACCCCACGAGCCCGGGGGGCACCGACAGTGCCGGGATACAGGGCACCCCCTCCTCCAGCCCACGAAGCTTATGAAGAATATGTAAGTACCCTTGAGAAATCAGTGGTTAGGAAGAGCTCAACTGATTGGGTAACAGGCTAACCCTCAGAGACATTCAATACCATGAATGTAGCAGATGATGTTTGTTGCAGAACACAAAGGTCATTTGCAACAGAATTTAAGCAATGCATTTAAATGAGAGCATTTTGAGAAAAGCTTTTATTTTTCAGGTGCCATGGTTGTTGGTACCAGTTAAACAGTTTGCATTTTAAGAATCAAACTATCCTGAGGTTTTCTTATTCTTTAGGAGATCAATCTCAGAATGGAAATAATTATGAATATAATGTAAATTGTCATATACTCAGAAGTTTCTTCTGGGACATGTTAAAGATTAGCATAAAAATCACTCAGAAATATTTGACAGATACAATGTGATTGTATTATAAACTTTGGTAATAATGTAAGACCATGAGACTGGTCTTTCATTTAAATATCCTTGCTCTCTCTTTCACCATATGAAACATACGGGATTGGCAGATATGAAGAATTCAAAAAATATAGAATGAGCAGAAGAAATGCAGTGTCTATAAGCATTCCACTCCCTTCCCAACCACCATGTCACTTGATACGTCTTTTAACCTTCCATCCAGGTTGTTGTCACATTGTATTCTAGTCCTGGTGACTGGAATATTGTGAAAATTATAAAGACAGTTTCCTATTCACTTGTGTAACCACAGTAAGTCTACTGTTAAGTGTTAAAGTTAACTGATGCAAGCCAGTCATCATCCTATGAAATAGATTCATTTTACCTTTAAACTTTCCAGCATGCTCATCCCTGGCCTAGGTGTTTATTTCATTCAACCACCCACAGACATGCTGTCTTCTTAAATGTCCTCTGTGAATGGTTATGTATTAGACATAAACTCTTAAAAAATAAAAAAAAATAAACATAAGCTCTTCAAGGACAGTTACTATCACATGCCGGACACTCAAAACATACAAATGCTTAATGAACTGGTTAATAACCAAGTAAAACTTATTCTAAAATAAAGTGAACATTATTGATAGTTGTCACTAAGAATGTATTAGTGCTTAGAGTATGTTAGTATTTAGGAATAATGTTATTGCTTAATACAGAACGTTGACAAATATTTGCAAGAGTGAAGAAAAATTTTTAGAAATCCATTTCTACTGGAAAAGGGGAAATGTGTTCATCTAAAGTATCTTTTATACCAAAAAAGGTCTTTTATACAGTATTAGGTATCAATATTTAAAATCTTTAGACAATCTTAAAATTGCAAAATTAGAAACAGAAAATATATTCTATCTGGTAAACAAGAAAACACAGAGCCCAGTCTTGATTCTGCCATCTCTTTCCCGAGACACAGTATGTATGAAGTAAGAACTTGTTAAATGAATGAATTAAAAATCCACAACAGGGATGATGGGATTTTTTTTTTCTCCGAGAAACCTTCTGCTTCTGCCATCTTTATGTATCTTCCAAATAGAAATTTAAACAGTCAGATCTTTACTTCAAAAATTAAAAAAAGAGAGAAAACCTTTTCAGGTAATAGAGGTGAACATTGTTATTAACCAGAAAATTTACAGGGCATGTGAAATTTACAGGGCACTGTGAAAGAGAGTAAGATTGGCAAAACATTGTGGCTAAGAAAACACTGTAGCCTTTCATGTGCATTCCAATTTATAGTCAGATAAATCACTAGAGTGCAGACCCAATAAGAATAAGCTACAAAAGCATAAAGAGTCTATAGAAACATGAGTGAGAAAGGTTATATTCTGAATGGGAATCTAAGAGGAGGGTAGTTCTTAGAGTAAGTAAAGGAAAATATGTAAAGCCATATAATCTGAATTTTTTACTTAGATTTTAAAGTATCCAGTCCCTTTTATTCATTCACTCAATCATTTACTGAGCCTCGCTCTTATTTTAGGCACTGTTCTGAAGGTCCTGGAGATGTAGCTGTGAACAAAACAGACCAAATATCTGCTTCCATGAAGTTTGCATTTTAGTGGGAGGAGACAGAAAGCAAACACATATCAATAAATGAATGAAGTAATGCCAGGTAGACATAAATGCTCTGGAGAGAGGTGGTGGGAGGGCGCTACCATAACATGGGCTGTCAGGGAAGGTCTTTCTGCAGAGAAGACTTGAACAAATGCCTCATGAAGCAAAGGTCCAGGCTCAGGGGGTGCCTCCGTAAAAGGCATCCCTGGTAAAGGAAACCAGCACAAATGCCCTGAGATGGAGCCTGCTTGGAATATTTGGGGAACAGCAAGGAAGACATTAAAACTATAACGATGTGTGAGGCAGAGGTAGTAGATAAGGTCAAGGGATGGACAGGCCAATTCATGTTGCTGTTGGAGTTTTGGGCAGGAGAGTGACATGATCAGATTTATGTTTCAAGAGGTTCATTCTGCTGTAGAAACAGAGACAGGTGAATGACTTTTTGCAGTCACTCCCCACGGACAGAATAATGGCTTGGAGGGGGTGAGGAGAGATCAGAGTCTGAGAGCACTGGGAAAATGATCTGTTAGGATTTGATGATGGGATAGATGTAAAACTTGTGAAAAAAAAATGAAAAGGAAATTTTTGTGAAGTTTCTGTGAAGTGCAGGTTAAACTGAAATTTGAACTGAACAAGTGGGTTAAATTGAGGGGTCATTCATTGAAATGAGGAGCGCCAGGGAAGGAAGTGGAAAGTCTGGCTTGTGGGAAAGTGAGTTGTGTTGCTGGGGGGATGGGAACCTGACTTGCAAAACACACAGCAGCATCCCGAGGTTTGCATTCTCACCACATCACTTGCTGTGTCGTTTATAAACACTTGGAGGCTTGGATTTCCCTTCTGCTTGTGTTTTCCTTTCTATTGGAAAGGGGAAATGGGTTCCTCTAACGTATCTTTGTCAGGTATCAGTATTTAAAATCTTTAGACAATCTTAAAACTGCAAAATGAGAAACAGAAAATATATTCTCCCCTATAAACAACCCGCAGGAAACCCAGAACCTAGTCTTGATTCTGCCATCTTTTTCCTGAGACATGACATAAGTACCTATTGAATGAATGAGTTAAAAATCCACAACAGAGATGGGGGGGTTATATGAATATAGAGTCATGAAGTCCACTAATAGCAATGCCATCAGGCCTTAAGAAAGGTCTAGAACAAGGAAATAGAAAATTGTCAAGAATCCTCATATCTCATCTCTGTTCTCTGCATATGTTTTTTTTTCATTTAAATTCAATTAGCCAACATATAGTACATCATTAGTTTCAGATGTAGTGTTCAGTGATTCATCAGTTGCGTATAACACCCAGTGCTCATCACATCACGTGCATATATGTTTTTATTCAGTTTAGTCTACAGACTGGATTTGTTGGCTTCTCTGATCAATGTATGTCCACCCTAGGGCTGCCACATTTGTGACCAGTTCTTGTCACCTACAGATACTCACTGGTTTGTCTGTCTCTTAGTCCTAGTCTAGATCCCCAGGTGAGGGAATCCTATTCACCCAGGCTTGTCAAGTGTCCAACACTAGTCAGTCAGCTATGACTAGAGGACAGTTTCTGGAAATTAAGTCGGGGATCTACTACTTACCAGCCACCAGTGGCAAGGATAGGGTAAAGGTCAAGTTCACGCAATATAAGCATGGTTATTGGGACCCTAACCCCAAGGATGATGTGGGGAGACACTAGTTTCCAGAGAAGGAGAAAATATCATGAACTTAGCAGATATCTTGAAATACATCTCCGATAACATACTCTTGGTAATAGGAAAAAGTAGATAGCTATTCTTTAAAAACCCTTTATGCCATGTTTTATTAAAACCTGTCATATGTCATATTTTAATTTTTTTTCCTATAAACAATGAGTATGTACAGAGTTTAATACATGGCTGATAAGCTGCCGACAACAATCTTTGAGGTCTCAGTACCAAGCTCAGATTAACACTCAAGAGCTGCTATTCTCTGCTCTAACTTTAAACTATTGATTCCTCTGTAAGGGGTAAGAAAAACAAAAGTTTAAGTGTCTCAGTAACAAAATAATAGCACCGTGCTGAGTTGATGGTAAAAATCTCAAAGGAGTTCTTACCTTTCAGATAAAATTTCTTAGCAAAGGTTCCCTTTATTATAAATGACACTGTGAGCCAATTCTGTTTTCAGACTTTTCTTTCTTCCCTGCTGGGTCCCAGCATTAAATTTCTGACCACACAGAATGTATATAGGTAATCAAATCCACTCCGTGCAGTTTGCCTGACAAGCAACAGCTTACAGTAAATGAGATTGCTGTTCAAAACCATTAGTATTAACAGAGTCTAAAAAAGTGGGAATTTTGGTTTCATTGTTACACATCCTAATCCAGACTTTTAATATTTTAAAGTTTCTTTTCACTGACTTCCTACTAAGGGATACATTTAAATTTTACAGATCCATCTTCGTGATTGAAGTGGATTTGGGGAATTGAAGAGTAGAGTTCAAAAAATCTCCCACATAACAAAATATGAAGCTGATCGACTCTTTCAGTGGTTAATACGTTTAGGGAGAGTAAACCGAAACATAAATTTTTGAATGCCTACCAGGTTCCAGTCACTGTATTAATTCACTTCATCTCGTGATATCACGACAACCAGTTATTGATGAGCTATTTTAGCAGATGAGGAAACTTAAGCTTGAAATTGAGACTTGCATGCAGTTTTCAGGCTCCAGACCTCTGCATCTTTGTGGTCATAAGATACCCTGCATAGTGCCTGCCTCACGGAGAACTCACCGTTTGTACTTCATGCCTCCCATCCAGGCCCCTAGTCAGTGTCTGAATCCCCGCAGCCATAGTTAGGACACCTCCCAGCCCCTCCAGGAACATCTCCAACTATAGAAAACTCAGTATCACCAGAAACTAGGTGCTGGAAATATAAAAGCCGTGGTTAAAGAGACCTGTACTCTCAAAAGCATGCCATCTAGTGGGAGAGACAAAGAGTTAGTCTAACAATTAACATGTAATATGTAATTGCTGTATAGGACTCTTACCTTACTCTGCCTTCTCCTAGAAGTAATTTTTGCTCTTATCTTCTCTCACAAGATTTAATTAAACATCCTAAAGGAAGAAAGTATTTCTTAAATTTATGTTATGTTTGCAGTCTAATAGGTAAAGTGCTTAGTGACAGCAACTGAACCTACTTATAATATTGTAGGAAAGATGTTAGAGCTGTGCACGCTTACACACATATACATGGTTTATATAAATATTAAATGAATTCAAGTACAACATAGCATATATTAAGTGTCAAATAGAGACTACACCTGCTTCCAGTAAAGAGAGTTATCACCATGGCATTGGATGTTTTAGAAAACTTCTAAGAGGGCAAGGAAGATAACAACAGCAGACCAAGATGAGCAAGTATAACTTTGACAAGTAGAGAGAAGAGGTAGGAAGCTCCATGCAGAAAGGAGTGATAAAGGGGAAGGCAAGAAGAGCGACCTTTCCAAGGAAATCTAAAGAATCTGGGAGAACAGTTTGGGGAAATAGAGTTCATTTAAGAGAGCCGTGAATGTAATAACAAGATTACAGATGACCTCAAAGGCTGAGGTTCTAACATAACTAACATGACTGTAATTAATGGCTACCTGAAGATTTTTGAGCAGAAGATAAAGATTTGGGGGAATTTTATAATTCTCAATTGTTCATAATTCTCAGTTTTATAATTATCAATTATGAGGGTGGGTTGGAGAACAGAGTCAAGAAAGGAGAGACGATTTAAGGAATCAACAGCAGCGAGGCTTAACTGAGATGTGCCTTGACTTAGGTAAGCATAGGAATGGGATTGAAAGCATCAAGGCCAAAGATAACACTGAAAATGGAAACAGTAGGATTTGTGACAAGTGGATGTGAAAGAAATGGGAGAAACCAGGCAAGGCTCACACCAAGGTATGCTTGTATGAGGGATGGGAGTGGGATAGGAGGGAGGGCTGGAATGGGGAGGGGCATGCAGTGAAGAATGGACTTTGAAGCTCAAGAAACTCCTTTCCACAGCTTATCCATGTGCTCACAGGGCCATGTCTCTGAGTTGCAGAAATAAGGTCTTTCACCTGCTATCAGTCAAGATCACTTCCCCATCTGTCACACTTGCCCTTGGGTCTGGTGATGTTAGCAGACAAGGCTATTTGTGAAATCGTGCTAAGTGGAGTGAAGTAGGACATTTTCATTTGTATGATTAGGTATTGCTAACATTCTGTTACAGAAATGATTCCAGGAATACTCTTCCCTCTCACCTGGTGTCACGACACAAGTCCTCATGGACGCAGGTCTGACTATTTAAACTGGGAATTCTGACACTAGTGCTGAAACTACATGGTTAATGGTGGAGAAACATGGTTCGAGTTGTATGGGGCCAGAAATGTTCCATCAAAACTCTTCCATATCATTCAGATCATGATGACAGATCAGAGGGAAACTTGATAGAGGCTTCCCCAAATTTGACAGTAATTCACATGGTCTAGAACGTAACCACTAATGAGTTGTGAAACTGAAGGAAACTTTCAAAACTGCGGATAATAACTAATGTTTTTTTCTGTCCACCATGCTCGGGGGAAAAACCTGAATTTCTTCTCCTCTCTACAGAAAATATTATAAAATCATTGTCCTATTAAAGGTGATCAAAAATTATGCTTTCAGCAAATAGGAAAAATCATCTAGGGGTATATTAGTCAACTAGTTAATAAAAATACTGTACTGTTTTCTGGATTTTGTGATGTTTGTATTTTCAGTTTTTAGAATTTTGCAATTAGTCGTAATTGCTTTTGCCATTCAAAATAAATATTCACTTTCATGTCTAATACATAGTCATAATTTTGTAACCCTTTTTAAAGATAGAATTCAAAATTATGTATCTTCAGGACCCACAAACTCTTGGAAGAAAACAATGGCACCATTTATTAGGAAAGTGGATGGTATATGTAGGGCTGGAGAGGTGGGGTACTGGTTGAAGAAAAAACCTGACTGTGTAACCTTAGCTTCTTTCCAGTACTGAAAGTCTGTTCTGCTGAGCTCAGCTGCGGCCATGTTGGTAGTGTTGATAAGGATGCTGTTCCTTGTGGAGATGCTCTCCTTTTAACAAAGGTTTTGTAGGAGAATTAAATGTGCAGATAAACACACAGAATTTCCAGAAGGGTCCATCAGACCATCGCTCCCTATAAAAACATACTGACAACATAAATATTTGCTTAAATAAACACTCTTTTGTAGCTTATATGTTGGTGTAGCATAAAGACCGAAAACAAAACCCTCAGGTACACAAAATAGTTTCCTGTTTCCAAAGACATAAGTCCAGTTAATTTTTAAATTACCTAAAATTTTTCCCAACAGTTAATATCCAGATATCAAAGTGGTATATGGGGACACAACAAAGCAAGAAGATATGTCAGTTCAGTGCTACATGAGAAATTTGGCCATGTATAATCAATCATGTTAACCTAATTAATAAAATGTATTTTGACAAATTTTTGAAAAGCTTTTCTTTCCATCAGTCTTAACTAAACCTATCAGCATTCAAGCCCATCCTATCATCTGATTACAACTCTGAGGCATCCTTCCAGTAACAATGAGAGAACTAGAAAATTCACTGGTAAATCAATAGTCCTTAAAATTTCCATAAATGAGTTCAGGCTGCCAACCTTCAATTTCATGTGTATGGAACATTTTTTGACAGGAGAGGGAAATGAGTATTAAATGATAATTGAAATCAATTCTTGTGCCATTTTTGTGGAAGGAAAAGATTATGAGCCTAATCTACAATGCATTTTGAGGGGAGCCACGTGTCATGGTTTTCTGTATAATAGCCAAGAGCCTTCATCCAACGAAGGGAGATTTTTATTAGAATTTCTAGATTAGATATTTGTATTCCATTTAACATTCTTGTTTGAGTTTCATGCTCTAGTATCCTCTTAGTAGAGACTAATTTACCAGAATGCAGTGTAGGATTTTGGTTACTGAAAGATAACTAATATTTAAACTAACCGAAACATGTGAGGGTAATGAAATATTTTTTTGAAATGATAGGGTAGACATAATACTGCTGTGGTTTAAATCCCCATAGAAAAGTAGTGGCATTTAAGGACTTTTAAAATATTAAATTATTTCCCAATAATGTAAGACGACGTCCTCTAAAACTGTGTGCATTTTCCTTCTGAAGTTGAAGCTTGAACAAACCACCCTTCTTCTAGCATTATGTTTTAGATTTTAAGTCATTTTAGAACAGATGCAGCTTGTCCTATTGGCCATCACACTTAGGATTGTATCCAAACCTGTACCTTATAATTACCATGATGACTAATGGCTTTTGTAACACTTACGAGGATGAAAATAAGTTTCCTCCATGCGCCTTTTTGAGATGATTGTTAGCTGATGGAAAATATTACAAAGTGTTTTAAAGTCTCCTCTTGGCTCTGCTGCTACGGTCTTTTTGCAGTGTCTGCTATAGACTTAGGGAGGAGAGCAGTGCAAAAATGCCCCAAAACTGCCACTTCAGCCTTCATGAGTTCTACCATTCTTTTGTTTTTCATATTATTACTATATTATAGATCATCTTATTTTCTATCCTTGCTCATACACGTGGCCTAAGGATTCATAATAAAAGTGAATTGAGCCTTAATTTCTTTCTCTAAATATGTTAAGAGGCTGTGTTGGGTACAAATTAATCGTTTTTATATCTTTTTTTTTCTTCTGAGTTGACTATGATTTTGATGATTATGTCCCCACCGAAAAAAATTAAGACCTTATACAGGGTGACAAATCAGATCTAAGAATCCTAAAATCATTTTTCTTTTGCTGGCCAAAAAGCAATGTCCTATGTGTTTTGCCAACACCACCCTAAATGTTTTCTGGCAAATAAAACTTAGTTAAATACAACTTGCCTAGCTAGTTAGATTGCCAGGGACTTTTGCAGAAAAGCCAGATAGGAATGTTGCATAGGATTGAGTTCCCGTCCATATTTTGGCCATTTTGGCCCTCTTTCACTATGGATCCCCACCCTGTAACTTGAAATAGTAGCTGCTAAATCTTCCCAGCGATCACGGATCTTTGTGATTATTTTCTGTAATATCTTATGAATTAAAGGCTTCTACTGGGGAAGCTACAAATGTTCTTTGCAATAAGTTTTAATAATCTCAACATGTGAATTAAGACAACTTCTCTTCATTATTGGAGATGGGAAACTGTACTTTCCCTTTATAGGAAACCATGTTGTGGATGAATTCTGCCTTATATTTCTTAGAAACAAAGTAGAGAATATGCCACTAATGGGCTTTTTATTTTTTTCCTATCCCTTGATGTATTTACATTCAAGCTTAGAACGTCTGACCTATAGGGGCTCCTGGGTGGCTCAGTTGGTTAAGCGACTGCCTTCGGCTCAGGTCATGATCCTGGAGTCCTGGGATCGAGTCCCGCATCAGGTTCCCTGCTCAGCGGGGAGTCTGCTTCTCCCTCTGACCCTCCTCCCTCTCCTGCTCTCTGTCTCTCATTCTCTCTCTCTCAAATAAATAAATAAAATCTTAAAAAAAAAAAAAGAACGTCTGCCCTATAAACACCCATTTAAAGAGATCTGTTCCCTATTTTCCACTGCCATGGATACTAACAGAGCTGGAGAGCATTGGGTGCAGCTGGTGTGAGGGCTAGAGAGAAGGTTCAGGATGCAGAGGATGAGCAATTTATTCTCTCAGGTGATCTTTTCTTTCTTCTTCTCAACCTCCACAAAAGTTTAAAAGCTTCCCGGGTTTTTTTTCTGTTCCTGGTGTAAGAAAAAAATTTAAATTAACAAGCTCATTTGATATGAGTCATGAGGATGTGTGTCATAAGGAAGGAAAGAGATTTTGCTTTTACTATTCTTGCTGTTCTTCCCCTCCTAGCAGTACTAGATGTAACTACTTGAAGAGAAAAGCCAATGTCCTTTGCTGTAATTTCAGCCCATGTTGTAATTTCTGTTACATGGCAATATTTTTTATTAAGTAATATAGCTGAAATTTATGCTTTGCAGAATAATAAATACCTAGCCAGAATAGTTACTGGTACCCACCACTGATATGTTCATCTGGTCAGCACAAGTACAGAGCACCAGCTGGTGTCCATTCTGCTTGGTCAGACCTCAGATCTGTTTGGTTGGGGCCTGAGTCATTCTGGCTGTTAAATGTTGTACCACTTTCCACACTGGTGAAATTCTAGTAGAAATATAACAGACTTTCGCAAATAGGCAAATTAAGTCAACTAAGCTTAGAGATCAGGAGGATTCCTTAGCCAAACCATCGGGACATTTGTCCAAGCCAGATGGTTGCACCGCACCAAAACCTCTTCTGATCACAGTCACAGCTGATGACACTTGTGACTTCAGAATTCCCAGTGCTTTGCCTGTCATCATGCTGAAATTCATCACAGTCTTTTTCCTGGACAATGTGTCCCACATCGGTAGAGAGAGTGGTACATGATCTAATGTACCTCACCTACCTCACTCCATCATTTATGTAGACGCCTGAATGCCAAAGACCATCATACACTTCTGGATGTTACGAAGAGTCTTATCTAGTCCACTACTTTATTTTACGTTGAAGAAATTAAGGTTGAGAGAATGAATGACTGAACTAAAGTCACACACCTGATAATGCCAGTCATAAGGTTTCCTGACTTTTCTTGCAATGCTTTTTCTAATAGATGTTACCAAAAGAGCGGGAAAATCACAAATGCACTTTCTCATGTATCTTCCAATTACCTAGACTTATCACCCAGCACCCATGTTGAGGTTCAAATTTTTCTAAAACTTACAAGGAGTAGACCAAGAAGATGACGTATGAAAATGTTTGAGCACCCACCCTAAGCTAATCTACCAGTGAGGTTTATGAGGTCAAAATTTCTCCTGTTATTGTGTCTTCCCTCATCAGAAACCTGAAAACCTTCTAGAAGTCTCACATATACACATGTACACATACATGCGTGTGGGCGAGCACACACAGGTACATATCCTCTGTATTTTATTTATTTATTTTTTATTTTTTTAGTCACGGCACTCCCAAAGAAACCAAGAGCAAAATATAAACAAAAGGGGGGACTCTAGTTTTCCTTTATTTATCGAAGTAACTCCTTCTTGGAAACAGGATTTATAGAAATCATGTAAAAGTATCCATTTCTCATGATCTCTCTTACTTTCTTCCAAAACTCTACCCAGCGGTACAGAGTTAACAGTTGTGGAGACAGGAGTATAGTTTACTGTCACATAGAAAACATACCCAGGAGGTAGGAAAAGATTTTAGGAGATATCTCTGTGGATTTAGTAGGTAAAAAAGTACTTACTCATTAAGCCAAAACTGACTCCTGTGTTTGAAACCAGATTTTTACCAAACATGTCCACTCTGTTGTAGCTGCCACAAGCAAGTTAAAGCATTTTAAGCAGTAAGCTACAGAATGGAATTACACACATAAAGCATTAAATATAATGAAACAAAATATATATTTCATTTCATACCTAGGTCATATTTAAGGTTTTCTTTTACATAAGAAAATATAGTGTTAAAATTTGGATAACAGCATATGATAGTTTGTATATTTGTAACTTAGGCAGCAAATAATCAGCCCAAATAAATCTACCAAATCCTCTTCACCCCAGAAAACAATCTCTGGTAAAATTTCTTCCCAAACTAACAGGTTTCACCCAGCTGTATTCTTTTTTTTTTTTCTATTCTAAGCTCCTTACAGAGCTTATGACACCATATTTTCTCCCTCACACCACATTTTCAGCTTTCATTTCTAAAGCTGTCTTAAACCTTGACTCTCCCTATTGACCTATTTGTTAGAGAGTCTCCAGTTTTTTTTCCATTCAAACAGTACCTCTCTTCCTACACCCATGCATCTAAACCATTCAGCATGTTAGGATTCCTCCCGATTTGTCTACTTCTGTTTAGTCGAACCCCCAAAACATCAGAGTCATTTTTCAATTTTTTCTTTGCTTTTGCTTCAAATGCTAAACTCCGATGAGTTTTCCTAAAATGCTAACTTCATCATGTCACTCCTTCGTTAAGAAACATCAAACTCTTCGTATTGCCTAAAATATAAAACTCCAACTTCTTAATTTTATATACATAATATTATGAGAATATAAAGTAACTTCACGAGCTTGCTGTGTTTCATTTCCAAATGAGATTTTGACCAAGAAGAAAAACAAAAAGAAATCACAAAGCATGAGAGAAAAATCCTAAATTTATGTAGCCAATTCAGTTAGTAGCAACTTTAATATATATCAAATATGTTCTTAATATATTAAAATATGCTGTACTGTTTATTCTTAACTGTATAATTCTTGATATATTAAATTCGTATATATTCTTAAAATATTAAAATATAATGTGCTATTTGATTCAATTCAACTTAATACTTATTGAATGCCCATTCTATAAGATGCTAATTTCCACAAGAAGAGGGATGAGAGATAGGGCTTTTACATGCATAATCTCACAACGATGATGAAAAGTAAGAGGCATAATCCTTGTTTTTCCATTAAGGAGATTTGCGGTCAAAGAATTAGATAAATCTGACAGTCACCTGTCTGTTAGCAGAGCCAGACAGGTCTGTCTTCAAAGCTAACACCATGTTGGCTATATAGATGTAAAGGCAAAGCTCCTGGCTTTAAAAGGGTGACAGTAACACACTTGGACCAAAATCAAAGCTTACTGGTGCAGGGCAGAATGTAATTTGTGAGAGAGGACTCAAGACTTCGTTGTTAGATACGTACTGGTATTTTCCTGACCTACCTCACAAGCTGGGTATAAAGTAGTTATGACACCTGCTGGAAATCCCATTAAACTAAACATATCTGTAATATTTTTTTTATTTGCTTTGCTTCCACTCAGGTCGAAAGAACTAGTCAGTTCTAATGCTGTTTGCCATAGTACAAATACAGACATTTAGGGGAAAAGCAACCAATAATCTTCCACTTTATAGTAGTCAGGATAGAAAAGACTGGAGCAGTTACATGCATACTAAAGTTCTTTGGAAATCTAGAATATTAAAAATAGCCAGAAAACCTAACAAGGATAATAATAATTATTATTATAATGATAATGGGAACAATTAATATAATTAAGAACTCACTGTGAGCCAGACACTATGCAAAGCTACTTACCTTCAAAGGGCATTTAATATTTACCACATTATTATGTTAGTATTTTTCCCATTTTACAATCAAAGGAACTGAGGTTTGAAGAAGTTAAGTAGTATGCCCAAAGTTAGCTAGCCAGTAGGCGGCAGGGCTGGTATATAGAAGTAAGATTCCAAGGGAAGTGCCCATATTCTCCAAGCTCTAACAGAACACATAGCCTAAGTGCTACACACACACGTAGACTCAAGTTACCTTCCCGGCAGTTCTGTGAGCTAAGTACTAATTAGTTTCTTAGACAGGAAAGATTACGTGTAGGGAGGGGTGCAGTAGCTGAGCCAACAGGATCCAGGTCGAGGAGCGGCAGAGCTGGGATTTCACACCAAACAGCCTGCCTCCAGCGCACCCTGCTCTGCTGTCTGTGGGGACGCTTAGCAAAAATACCATTTGGACAGTTAGTTGCAAATGATACCAATAGAAAAGAAAGGAATGGGATATTTCAAGCAACCATCTAGTAAATCTACCTGGTCTACAGTGAAGAAATAAAAACAAGGACTTTGCAGGGGTGTGGGGAGACTTGAAAGACGAGTTGGGGCCAAGTAACAGAATGAGTTGTGGAAAAAATTACTGGAGAATTTAATCGTAAGTTGTTAGGACTGGCTGAATGTTACCGAGACATCTCAGGATTAATGTAGCTGTGCATATCAGCAGGGACCGTGGCAAGTAGCTACCAAAGACAAGAATCACCACTGAGAGCCTATGTAATAATCTCAGTAGAAGTGCACTAGAGAAGAGGGAACAATGGGAGACATTATGGAAGATAGAGTAAATTAATTAGACCAAACTAATTCCAGAATTCTGGTCATTGTTCAAAGGACTTCGGGTAATCGAAACATAGAATATTATTCAACATTATTTATTTTTGGCTTAAAAGACATTTATTCCAGAAAATCCTTGTCCTTTTAAAAAAAATTATATGTGGCAATTAGTTTCTTTTTTTCCAGCTTTATTGAGTTATTTCATATAACACATATATTTGTGACATATAACACACATAAGCCTAAAGTGTACAATGTGATGATTAGATATATGTATATGTTACAGAATTGTTACAATAATGTTAGTTAACACTTCCATCCTTCCACATGATTACTTCTGTTTTGTGTGTGTGGTGGTAATATTTAAGACCTACTCTCTTAACTTTCAAGTATATAATTAGTATTATCAATTATAGTCAACATGCTGTACATCGGATCCCCAGAACTTATTTATCTTTGTCCCCTCTGACCAGCATCTTCCCATTCCCCACTACCCTCTCAATATTATTTTTTTAATCACACCTCTTTTCCTTTTTCCAGTTTATCTATATCATGATAAAAGCTTCAGTTAGGAAACATCTTAGACAATTGTTTATGAAAGCCACAATCTTTAAATGAGATTTTAAAAAAACTTAGAAGAGAAAAATGATATTTATTTTTTTTACTATAAGTAAGATAATATAATGTAGTCATATCATGACTATGGATTTTTTTCAGCCAAATGCTTTGAACCACTTTCTAAAGAGATGTTTTAAACATAATATCATAACACAGTGGTTTTTACACTATTTTTTTTAGAAGCGTCCATCTGCCAAAGGCAATTTTAGCCCTTGCCCCAGTTACATAATAGTGAGGAACAACTGTTTTATTTTCTTTTGCCTGGTAGTTTTATATTTATTATCTCAGAAGTTGGTTCTCTGTCTGCAGGACCTCTGCAGCCCCTCAGGGGAACATTGTAGGGCTGGGTGAGCTGGAAGCCCCTAAAGGAGCTAACTGGGCTGAGTCCAAGAAGGAAGCACAAAGCCCAAACACATTGCAGGTGAGGCAGAGGGAAGACAAACTAGAGCTTTCCAATTACTGGAAAGATTCTCTTCCTCTTCCATATAGCCTCCACTGAATTTTCTATCTGCACTCCTAGGAGAGTATTAAGAAGGTGTTCTATAGGAATTGTGGAACTGTCATTATCTCAATATATTTTCTGGTCATTTCCAACTCTCTGGTTTTCTACCTTTTGTCCTGTTTCTTCGGGCCTTCAGACAGACCAGAGTCAAGATACCTAGAGAGTACACGTCACTGCTGGTCCAGCGCAGGGGTCAGCAACCTTCTCCTGCAGAGGGCCTAAAAGCAAACATTGTCGGCTTTGTGGGAAACACAGTCTGTGTCACATCTACCCAACTTGTCCACCGTAGCACAAAAGCACCCTACACAATATGCAAAAATGAGTGGGAGCCACAGTGTTTCAGTGAACCTACCACCTTTGGGTCCATGGGCCATAATTTGCCAACCCCTAGGCTAACGTGTAGCATCCACTGTATTTTGTATTTATCTTGTGATGGATATCAGAATTAAATTTATAAGAAACGTAGTTCTGCAGTGACCGCAAAAAGAAGACCCTGGAATGTGAGCTTCTGTGAATTACCTGAGGCCTCGCCTTTTCTCATAGGAGCTGCATGTTAAAAGAGGAGGGATAAAACATCCCCTAAAACCGTATCACATTCACGCCATCAGTCACCGTCAGAGATGGCCATTTGCATAGAACTATTCCATTCCAAACCCCTCCCTCCCTCTTCATTTAAAGATACATATGTGATGCAGCACGCTGCCAAACTGCTTACTAAAACAGCCGAATACCATTAAAGACAAAAAAAAATCTCATTTTCAGCTGCGCTTCCGAAGGCTGGGTGACGGAAGCACTGTGCAGGTACATGTCTTGCTAAATGATAAATGAGCTTGGCTCCTCATAATTTTTCGAAGACTGTAGGTACAGTAATACCAATATTGTATAAAGCTACCTACTTCTGATGATAAATTCTCCTGTGTCACCTCACTGGCCGTGCCATGTCCCTGCCATTTGTAATAATCTAGTATTGTAAGCCGCTGTCAGATAAATATTCACACAACTACACCACTTGTTTTCTCCTGAAAGAACCTGTTAGCCATCGTGCTTCGGACAGACTCAAATTTAATGCATCCTTTAAAAAATGTATTTGGCAGTAAAAATGCTGTGAAAATTGATCTTGTTATAAAATTTAGCACCTCAGATTTGACATTAAGGCCACTTAGAGACTTCAGCGATCAGTAAGGCAGAGAGAGAACAACTGAATTTCAAGGTAATGGTTCGGAGGCCATAAAGTGAGAAATTGGAACAGGTTACAAAACCCAATTTTTCAAGTTGGTCATTTATTTGTCAACTACTCTAGCTCTAGGATACTCCACATATACAAACAAATAAATAAATAATGCTCGCTCGCTGGCATTTTTTTTAAATCCCAGAGGAGCAAACCTGAGTCTTTTAAGATTGCCCCAACATCAGAGAGAATCAGCAGGAAAAATCAAAACTGTGCAGCCAGTGACAAAAAAAAAAAAAAAAGAATGTAATAATCTAAGAAAGAAGTACAAGGTGATAACAATTCATTTTAAATTTGGAGAGTCATAGCCAATATGTTAGTTTGACTTCAGAAATAAAGTAATATAAAATTAACCATTATGGGCATGGAGATTGAAGTAAAGTATCAAATTGACAAGAGAAGGTGAAAGGTCATATTTGCCCTTGATACCTGTTAGCAGCTTGATTTTAATCACATGTGTTACAGTCGTGACACAATTCAATGGAAGGATAGATTTAATTCTGCATGGCGATGTGGAAAGTTCTTTGTTCAAGGCTCCCTCCGGTCTGTGAAGGACAGGTAGTTACAGAGATGTAATTGCAACCCATTTCTCAAGAGTTATGCCTGCATCAGTCCTGACAAAGTCTGAATTGTACACTTTATGAAGAGTGCCACCTTCAGGCAAGAGCGGAGTCTGAGTAAAACAGATTGGAAGGACTTCATTTATTAGCACCTATCACATGCATATATTATAAAGTGTTCTTGTTTACACTGGAACTTGATTTTTATGGACAAGCTTGACTTCCTGCTTTATTTTCCCGCACAACCTGATTTTATAAACCCTACCTTCAGCCTGACTTATTTACTATCCCAGAACATTATATGCATTTTCTCACCTTCCTGGTTTACTCTGTATGTAATTCTTTCTACCTTTCAAACACACACACACACACACACATACACACACACGTGATGGGTGTACTCAACCTTTCAGGTCCCAACTCTGAATTCACACCACCATTCCTTTCACACCTTAAAAAGTGATGCTTTGTTCAGTCCACCTTTAACGTAATTACGTACTTGCTGTCTCTTCCACGAGATTGTATGCCCTCCTGAGGGCAGTCCTTTTCTTGTTTATTTCCTACATTATTTTGCAAACAGAAGTTGTCAATAAAAAGTCAGTTAAAGGAATGACTTTCATCAGTCTAGCCAGACAGCTGAAAAGAGATGTGGAACCCCTTCCAGGGGAAAGAAGCATGTAAGAAATCCCAGGAGGCTTTTAAATCTTGGCATGGGTTCTGACTAGACTCCCAGACTAACACAGGATGGGGGTATGATGGGGGAGGCTGTGCCATATTCATCTAGGCTAACCTCGACCCAGCTTCCTCGTTTGTTCAGATGTGCTCATTCAGATCTATTTGACTCTCATCACTGAGATGTTTCAGACAGATTTAGCTGGGGGGCTCATCTTGTCACCTGTGTTGAGCTGTATATTTGTGTAACACACAGCTTTCTCTACCAGGGTCAGCGTTGTGGTGGAGACATAAAAAAGACGCATCTAAGCAAATATCGACTAGTTACAGATTAGGTAAATAAAGTATTTGCTTAGCAGTAATTACTAGTTTTGGTGGAGAAGTGGGGAGGGGGGGAGTACACACATCCAGGTAGGAGGGGGCTCAGTGACATCAACTCTTGATCTAAATTAGAGATTACTTTTGTATTTGTTCTGCCAACTAGTTTGTTTCATCCTTATGAATTCTTATACAATATTGACAAATATTCTAAATGAGGCATTTTGTGAAAAAAAGGTGTCAGTGATAAGATTTCTTAGGAAAAAAATTACTTCTCAGTATTTATTTTTGAGGAAGATACTTATTAAAGTTATTTTTATGCATGTGTGTAATGAATGTTAGTTACTATTTCTTATGTGAAAATTGTCCTACAAATGAATCAATTCCTGTTATTTAACATAAAAACAATATTATATAATCAAAGGCAATTTTCAAAAATTAAAAATTCAATAATCCCATTATCCTAATAGTTTTGTTCATTATTCTTTATTGCCATGAAAAGTTGCATTCATATAAGAGTTTATATCATTATTGTCTACAGTTTAAATAATGTTTGTAAAATAAACATGCATGAAACACACAGATTAAAAACTAAAGTGTTACCAGTCTCAAGCCTCCCATGCATCTCTTTTCAATCATATGCCCCCAAAGGCTCTCAGATATAATATCCTGAGCTGAATAATAATCATCCCCTTGCTTTGTCACTTAAAAATGTAGCTCAGAAACACTTATATATGTATTGTTTAGTTTTGTTTCTTTTAAACTTTATCAAAAGGGACTCAGATTTTGCATAATCTTAATTTTTGCTATTTTTTTTAATTCTTATGTTAATCCCCATACATTACGTCATTAGTTTTAGATGTAGTGTTCCATGATTCATTGTTTGTGCATAACACCCAGTGCTCCGTGCAGAATGTGCCCTCCTCAATACAGATCACCAGGCTAACCCATCCTCCCACCCCCC
The DNA here is from genome assembly GCF_011800145.1 of Mirounga leonina. Taxonomy (NCBI): domain Eukaryota; kingdom Metazoa; phylum Chordata; class Mammalia; order Carnivora; family Phocidae; genus Mirounga; species Mirounga leonina. Next base: position 24,083,604 of record NW_023270807.1, on the reverse strand, counting down.
TCCCCTCTAGAACCCTCAGTTTGTTTTTCAGAGTCCATTGTCTATCATGGTTCGTCTCCCCCTCCGATTTCACCCCCTTCATTCTTCCCCTACTGCTAACTTCTTCTTCTTTTTTTTTCTTAACATATATTGTATTATTCGTTTCAGAGGTACAGATCTGAGATTCAACAGTCTTGCACAATTCACAGCGCTTACCAGAGCACATACCCTCCCCAGTGTCTATCACCCAGTCACCCCATCCCTCCCACCCCACCCCCCACTCCAGCAACCCTCAGTTTGTTCCCTGTGATTAAGAATTCCTCATATCAGTGAGGTCATATGATACATGTCTTTCTCTGTTTGACTTATTTCACTCAACATAATACCCTCCAGTTCCATCCACATTGTTGCAAATGACAACATCTCATTCCTTTTGATGGCTGCATAATATTCCATTGTATATATATACTACATCTTCTTTATCCATTCATCTGTCGATGGACATCTTGGCTCTTTCCGCAGTTAGGCTATTGTGGACATTGCTGCTATAATCATCGGGGTTGCACGCACCCTTTCGGATCCTTACTTTTGTATCTTTGGGGTAAATACCCAGTAGTGCAATTGCTGGATCATATGGTAGCTCTATTTTCAACTTTTTGAGGAACCTCCATACTGTTTTCCAGAGTGGCTGCACCAGCTTGCATATCCACCAACAATGTAGGAGGGTTCCGCTTTCTCCACATCCCCGCCAACATCTTTCGTTTCCTGACTTGTTAATTTTAGCCATTCTGACTGGTGTGAGGTGGTATCTCATTGAGGTTTTAATTTGGATTTCCCTGATGCCAAGCGATATTGAGCACTTTTTCATGTGTCTGTTGGCCATTTGGATGTCTTCTTTGGAAAAATGTCTGTTCATGTCTTCTGCCCATTTCTTGATTGGATTCTTTGTTCTTTGGGTGTTGAGTTTGATGAGTTCTTTATAGATTTTGGATACTAGCCCTTTATCTGATATGTCATTTGCAAATATCTTCTCCCATTCTGTCGGTTGTCTTTTGGTTTTGTTGACTGTTTCCTTTGCTTTGCAAAAGCTTTTTATCTTGATGAAGTCCCAATAGTTCATTTTTGCCCTTGCTTCCCTTGCCTTTGGTGATGTTTCTAGGAAGAAGTTGCTTCGGCTGAGGTCAAAGAGGTTGCTGCCTATGTTCTCCTTTAGGATTTTGATGGACTCCTGTCTCACATTGAGGTCTTTCAACCATTTGGAGACTATTTTTGTGTGTGGTGTAAGGAAATGGTCCAGTTTCATTCTTCTGCATGTGGCTATCCAATTTTCCCAACACCATTTGTTGAAGAGACTGTCTTTTTGCCATTGGACATTCTTTCCTGCTTTGTCAAAGATGAGTTGACCATAGAGTTGAGGGTCCATTTCTGGGCTCTCTATTCTGTTCCATTGATCTATGTGTCTGTTTTTGTGCCAGTACCATACTGTCTTGATGATGACAGCTTTGTAATAGAGCTGGAAGTCCGGAATTGTGATGCCACCAGCTTTGCTTTTCTTTTTCAACATTCCTCTGGCTATTTGGGGTCTCTTCTGGTTCCATACAAATTTTAGGATTATTTGTTCCATTTCTTTGAAAAAAGTGGATGGTATTGGGCGCCTGGGTGGCTCAGTTGGTTAAGCGACTGCCTTCGGCTCAGGTCATGATCCTGGAGTCCCGGGATCGAGTCCCGCATCAGGCTCCTTGCTCAGCAGGGAGTCTGCTTCTCCCTCTGACCCTCTCCCCTCTCATGCTCTCTCTCTCTATCTCATTCTTTCTCTCAGATAAATAAATAAAATCTTAAAAAAAAAAGTGGATGGTATTTTGATAGGGATTGCATTGAATGTGTAGATTGCTCTAGGTAGCATTGACATCTTCACAATATTTGTTCTTCCAATCCATGAGCATGGAACGTTTTTCCATTTCTTTGTGTCTTCCTCAATTTCTTTCATGAGTATTTTATAGTTTTCTGAGTACAGATCCTTTGTCTCTTTGGTTAGATTTATTCCTAGGTATCTTATGGTTTTGGGTGCAATTGTAAAAGGGATCGACTCCTTAATTTCTCTTTCTTCTGTCTTATTGTTGGTATATAGGAATGCCACTGACTTCTGTGCATTGATTTTATAACCTGCCACTTTACTGAATTCCTGTATGAGTTCTAGCAGTTTTGGAGTGGAGTCTTTGGGGTTTTCCACATAAAGTATCATATCATCTGCAAAGAGTGAGAGTTTGACTTCGTCTTTGCTGATCTGGATGCCTTTTATTTCTTTTTGTTGTCTGATTGCTGTGGCTAGGACTTCCAATACTATGTTGAATAGCAGTGGTGATAGTGGACATCCCTGCCACCTTCCTGACCTTAGGGGGAAAGCTCTCAGTTTTTCCCCATTGAGAATGATATTCGTTGTAGGTTTTTCATAGATGGCTTTTATGATATTGAGGTATGTACTCTCTATGCCTATACTCTGAAGAGTTTTAATCAAGAAAGGATGCTGTACTTTGTCAAATGCTTTTTCTGCATCTATTGAGAGGATCATATGATTCTTGTTCTTTCTTTTGTTAATGTATTGTATCACATTGATTGATTTGTGGATGTTGAACCAACCTTGCAGCCCAGGGATAAATCCCACTTGGTCGTGGTGAATAATCCTTTTAATGTACTGTTGGAACCTATTATTGGCTAGTATTTTGGTGAGAATTTTTGCATCCATGTTCATCAGGGATATTGGTCTGTAATTCTCCTTTTTGATGGGGTCTTTGTCTGGTTTTGGGATCAAGGTAATGCTGGCCTCATAAAATGAGTTTGGAAGTTTTCCTTCCGTTTCTATTTTTTGGAACAGTTTCAGAAGAATAGGTATTAATTCTTCTTGAAATGTTTGGTAGAATTCCCCCTGGAAGCCATCTGGCCCTGGGCTTTTGTTTTTTGGGAGATTTTTGATGACTGCTTCAATTTCCTTAGTGGTTATAGGTCTGTTCAGGTTTTCTCTTTCTTCCTGGTTCAGTTTTGGTAGTTGATACATCTCTAGGAATGCATGCATTTCTTCCAGGTTATCTAATTTGCTGGCATAGAGTTGCTCATAATATGTTCTTATAATTGTTTGTATTTCTTTGGTGTTGGTTGTGATCTCTCCTCTTTCATTCATGATTTTGTTGATTTGGGTCTTTTCTCTTTTCTTTTTGATAAGTCTGGCCAGGGGTTTATCAATCTTGTTAATTCTTTCAAAGAACCAGCTCCTAGTTTCTTTGATCTGTTCTACTGCTCTTTTAGTTTCTATTTCATTGATTTCTGCTCTGATCTTTATTATTTCTCTTCTCCTGCTGGGTTTAGGCTTTATTTGCTGTTCTTTCTCCAGCTCCTTTAGGTGTAGGGTTAGGTTGTGTACTTGAGACCTTTCTTGTTTCTTGAGAAAGGCTTGTATTGCTATATACTTTCCTCTTAGGACTGCCTTTGCTGCATCCCAAAGATTTTGAACAGTTGTGTTTTCATTTTCATTGGTTTCCATGTATTTTTTTAATTCTTCTTTAATTTCCTGGTTGACCCATTCATTCTTCAGTAGGATGCTCTTTAGCCTCCATGGATTTGAGTTCTTTCCAAATTTCCTCTTGTGATTGAGTTCTAGTTTCAAAGCATTGTGGTCTGAAAATAGGCAGGGAATGATCCCAATCTTTTGGTACCGGTTGAGACCTGATTTATGACCTAGGATGTGATTGATTCTGGAGAATGTTCCATGGGCACTAGAGAAGAATGTGCTTTGGGATGGAATGTTCTGAATATGTCTGTGAAGTCCATTTGGTCCAGTGTGTCATTTAAAGTCTTTATTTCCTTGTTGATCTTTTGCTTAGACAATCTGTCCATTTCAGTGAGGGGGGTGTTAAAGTCCCCCACTATTATTGTATTGTTGTCGATGTGTTTCTTTGCTTTTGTTATTAATTGCCTTATATAATTGGCTGCTCCCATGTTAGGGGCATAGATATTTACAATTGTTAGATCTTCTTGTTGGATAGACCCTTTAAGTAGGATATAATGTCCTTCCTCATCTCTTATTACAGTCTTTGGTTTAAAATCTAATTTGATATAAGGATTGCCAGCCCAGCTTTCTTTTGGTGTCCATTAGCATGGTAAATGGTTTTCCCCCCCTCACTTTCAATCTGGGGGTGTCTTTGGGTCTAAAATGAGTCTCTTGCAGACAGCATATCGATGGGTCTTGTTTTTTAATCCAGTCTGATAGCCTGTGTCTTTTGATTGGGGCATTTAGCCTATTTACATTCAGGGTAACTATTGAAAGATAGGAATTTAGTGCCATTGTATTGCCTGTAAGGTGACTGTTACCGTATATTGTCTGTGTTCCTTTCTGGTCTATGTTGCTTTTAGGGTCTCTCTTTGCTTAGAGGACCCCTTTCAAGATTTCTTGTAGGGCTGGTTTTGTGTTTGCAAATTCCTTTAGTTTTTGTTTGTCCTGGAAGCTTTTTATCTCTCCTTCAATTTTCAATGACAGCCTAGCTGGATATAGTATTCTTGGCTGCATATTTTTCTCAGTGCTCTGAATATATCCTGCCAGTCCTTTCTGGCCTGCCAGGTCTCTGTGGATAGGTCTGTTGCCAATATAATGTTTCTACCCTTGTAGGTTACAGATCTCTTCTCCCGAGCTGCTTTCAGGATTTTCTCTTTGTCTATGAGACTCGTAAGTTTTACTATTAGATGTCGGGGTGTTGAGCTATATTTATTGATTTTGAGAGGGGTTCTCTGTGCCTCCTGGATTTTGATGCCTGTTTCCTTCCCCAAATTAGGGAAGTTCTCTGCTGTGATTTGCTCCATTATACCTTCTGGCCCTCTCTCTCTTTCTTCTTCTTCTGGGATCCCAATTATTCTAATGTTGTTTCGTCTTATGGTATCGCTTATCTCTCGAATTCTGCCCTCGTGATCCAGTAGTTGTTTATCTCTCTTTTTCTCAGCTTCTTTATTTTCCATCATTTGGTCTTCTATATCACCGATTCTCTCTTCTGCCTCATTTATCCTAGCAGTTAGTGCCCCCATATTTGATTGCACCTCATTAATAGCCTTTTTGATTTCTACTTGGTTAGATTTTAGTTCTTTTACTTCTCCAGAAAGGGTTTCTCTAATAACTTCCATATTTTTTTCAAGTCAGCTAGTATCTTTAAAGTGATGATTCTGAACTCTAGATCTGACATCGTACTAATGTCCATATTGAGTAGGTCCCTGGCAGTCGGTACTACCTCTTGTTCTTTTTGTTGAGGTGATTTTTTCCGTCTTGTCATTTTGTGCAGAGGAGAATAGATGAATGAGAGAACAAAATGCTAGCAGAGTAACAACGTCCCCAGAAAATATACTCTAAACAAATCAGAAAAGACCTGAAGCAGTGGGAAAAGAAAGGAAAAGAGAGAAAAAAGAAAAAGAAAAAGGTAAAGATAAAAACAAACAAAAACAAACAAAACAAAACAAAACAAAACAACAACAAAAAACCAGAATGCGATCAAATATGATCAGGCTGGTATATAGATCGGTGCCACACACTAGATTTGGGATGTATTTTGGTCTGTTAGAAGAAAGTGCCTCCCAAAATTTTAAAGAAGGAAAAACTTATATATGTACAAAAATAAGGGTTGATATGATGAAGGGATGGAATATGACTGTAAAGATGGAAATTATAAAAAATTTTATAAAAGGAATTGATAAGAAGTTGTTTGAAAAAAGAAGAGGATTTAAAAAAAGAAAAAAGAAAAAAAAGGGAGAGAATGTGATCAGGCAGGGGAGTAGAAAAAACCATATACTAGAGATTTAGGGTATATTTTGATCTGTTAGAAGAAACTATCTCAAAATTTTAAAGAGAGAACAACTTATATATATATGTCAAAAATACGGGTAACTACTATGAAGGGATAGAATATGACTCTAAAAATGAAAAATAAAAATGTTTTTTAAAAAAGGGATTGATAAGATGTTGGTTGAAAAAGGGAAAAAGAAAAA
>NW_023270807.1:23942699-24072607 GCF_011800145.1 Mirounga leonina | reverse complement strand
ATGTGTTTCTTTGCTTTTGTTATTAATTGCCTTATATAATTGGCTGCTCCCATGTTAGGGGCATAGATATTTACAATTGTTAGATCTTCTTGTTGGATAGACCCTTTAAGTAGGATATAATGTCCTTCCTCATCTCTTATTACAGTCTTTGGTTTAAAATCTAATTTGATATAAGGATTGCCAGCCCAGCTTTCTTTTGGTGTCCATTAGCATGGTAAATGGTTTTCCCCCCCTCACTTTCAATCTGGGGGTGTCTTTGGGTCTAAAATGAGTCTCTTGCAGACAGCATATCGATGGGTCTTGTTTTTTAATCCAGTCTGATAGCCTGTGTCTTTTGATTGGGGCATTTAGCCTATTTACATTCAGGGTAACTATTGAAAGATAGGAATTTAGTGCCATTGTATTGCCTGTAAGGTGACTGTTACCGTATATTGTCTGTGTTCCTTTCTGGTCTATGTTGCTTTTAGGGTCTCTCTTTGCTTAGAGGACCCCTTTCAAGATTTCTTGTAGGGCTGGTTTTGTGTTTGCAAATTCCTTTAGTTTTTGTTTGTCCTGGAAGCTTTTTATCTCTCCTTCAATTTTCAATGACAGCCTAGCTGGATATAGTATTCTTGGCTGCATATTTTTCTCAGTGCTCTGAATATATCCTGCCAGTCCTTTCTGGCCTGCCAGGTCTCTGTGGATAGGTCTGTTGCCAATCTAATGTTTCTACCATTGTAGGTTACAGATCTCTTCTCCCGAGCTGCTTTCAGGATTTTCTCTTTGTCTATGAGACTCGTAAGTTTTACTATTAGATGTCGGGGTGTTGAGCTATATTTATTGATTTTGAGAGGGGTTCTCTGTGCCTCCTGGATTTTGATGCCTGTTTCCTTCCCCAAATTAGGGAAGTTCTCTGCTGTGATTTGCTCCATTATACCTTCTGGCCCTCTCTCTCTTTCTTCTTCTTCTGGGATCCCAATTATTCTAATGTTGTTTCGTCTTATGGTATCGCTTATCTCTCGAATTCTGCCCTCGTGATCCAGTAGTTGTTTATCTCTCTTTTTCTCAGCTTCTTTATTTTCCATCATTTGGTCTTCTATATCACCGATTCTCTCTTCTGCCTCATTTATCCTAGCAGTTAGTGCCCCCATATTTGATTGCACCTCATTAATAGCCTTTTTGATTTCTACTTGGTTAGATTTTAGTTCTTTTACTTCTCCAGAAAGGGTTTCTCTAATAACTTCCATATTTTTTTCAAGTCAGCTAGTATCTTTAAAGTGATGATTCTGAACTCTAGATCTGACATCGTACTAATGTCCATATTGAGTAGGTCCCTGGCAGTCGGTACTACCTCTTGTTCTTTTTGTTGAGGTGATTTTTTCCGTCTTGTCATTTTGTGCAGAGGAGAATAGATGAATGAGAGAACAAAATGCTAGCAGAGTAACAACGTCCCCAGAAAATATACTCTAAACAAATCAGAAAAGACCTGAAGCAGTGGGAAAAGAAAGGAAAAGAGAGAAAAAAGAAAAAGAAAAAGGTAAAGATAAAAACAAACAAAAACAAACAAAACAAAACAAAACAAAACAACAACAAAAAACCAGAATGCGATCAAATATGATCAGGCTGGTATATAGATCGGTGCCACACACTAGATTTGGGATGTATTTTGGTCTGTTAGAAGAAAGTGCCTCCCAAAATTTTAAAGAAGGAAAAACTTATATATGTACAAAAATAAGGGTTGATATGATGAAGGGATGGGATATGACTGTATAGATGGAAATTATAAAAAATTTTATAAAAGGAATTGATAAGAAGTTGTTTGAAAAAAGAAGAGGATTTAAAAAAAGAAAAAAGAAAAAAAAGGGAGAGAATGTGATCAGGCAGGGGAGTAGAAAAAACCATATACTAGAGATTTAGGGTATATTTTGATCTGTTAGAAGAAACTATCTCAAAATTTTAAAGAGAGAACAACTTATATATATATGTCAAAAATACGGGTAACTACTATGAAGGGATAGAATATGACTCTAAAAATGAAAAATAAAAATGTTTTTTAAAAAAGGGATTGATAAGATGTTGGTTGAAAAAGGGAAAAAGAAAAATTCAAAAAAAAAAAAAGAAAAAAAGACAGTTAAAAAAAATTGAAAGACTAAAGAATCATGGTAAAAAAGCCATGAATTCTATCTGCAGTATTCTCCTAGCGCTGGAGTTCTGCCGTTCTCATTGATCGGTAAACTTGGTCTTGGCTGGCTGTTCTCGCTGATCTTCTGGGGAGGGGCCTGTTGCCGTGGTTTCCAAATGTCTCTGCCGGAGGCGGAATTGCCCCGCCTTTGCCCCCTCCCGGCTAAGTAATCTGCTCGGGTTGCTCTCCAGAGCTTTCGTTCCCTGCGAGCTTTCCGTACAGCTTTGGAGGCGGAGAGTGAAAATGGCGGCCTCCCAATCTCCGCCCCGGAGGAGCCGAGAACTTGGGGCCCCGCTCTTCAGTACACCCCCAGACAAAAGCAGTCGATCACTCCCATCTCCCTGTTCTCCGGCCGCACTCCGTGCTCACCAGGCCTGTGACCGTGCGTTTCTATCTCTGGCACCCGACCCCGTGTGGAGTCTCCAAACCCAGCAGATCCATGCGGTGCACTCCCGCGCGGCTCCTCCCGGGGGAGGAAGGTGAGTCTCCCCGGATCTGCCGCTTGTTGGGTCCCTGCTGGAGGTGCAGTGGTCCGACTGTGCTGCAGATCACGGTTTAGGGCGACCCCGAGCTGAGAGCCCGCGCCTGGGCTCCGCCTCTGCAGCCGGCTTCCCTGCTCCGTTACCTGGGAGCTCTGCCGCCCTCAGGCACCCCCGGTCTTTCTGTGACCCCGAGGGTCCTGAGACCACACTGTCCCGGAGGGTTCCACCCCCCGCTTAGCCACCGGAGTGACGTCCCTCAGCGGAGCAGACTTTTAAAAGTTCGGATTTTGTGCTCTGTGGCTCTATCACTTGCCAGAAGCGGCGGACGGAGGCCCCTCCCCCGCCGTCTATCCTCCCGAATATCGCCTCGGATTCACTTCTCCGCACCTCCTACCTTCCAGAAAGTGGTCGCTTTTCTGTTCAGAGTTGTTGCTCTTCTTTTCTTCGATCTCCTGTTGAGTTTGTAGGTGTTCAGAATGGTTTGATCCCTATCCAGCTGAATTCCTGAGAGGAGACGAAATCCAGGTCTCCTACTCCTCCGCCATCTTGCTCCGCCCCCCCATAATCTTAATTTTAAGGTATACTCATATACCTTAAATTAGCTTATGCGTTTTGCTTATGCATAAGCTTATGCATTTCACCAATAAATATGCCAGAATTTTTTAAAAATCCATTTTATTATGTATGAACATTTGGATAGTTTCTCTCTCTCTCTCTCTGTCTCTTTCTCTCTCTTTTGTCTGTTTTGCTTTTATGAACAATACTACCGTGAACATTCTTGTGCCTGCTTACTGGTGCTGGGCCACAGGGAATGGGAATGAGAATGTTCAACATTTTTAGATAAATTGTTTTTCTAAGCAGAAACTACATAAATTACCTAGTATGTTATTATAGTCCTTATTACTCCACATTCTTACCAAATAATCAAATATGAAATCAGATTTTATTGTGGTTTTGATTTACATTTTTATGATTACTAATGAGATTTCTTATGTTTTCATATACTTATTGGCTGTTGCTATTCTCTCTTGGGAAATGCTTGTGTGACTTATTCTTGTTTTTCTACTGCGTTGTCTTTGGCATTTATTTGTAAGGGTTCTTTATATATTTTAAATATTAACCTTTGTCATTTATATTTGTTTTTTAAATTATCCCCTGGCTTGTGGTTCGTCTTTCATTCTTTTTTGATGTCTAGTGAATATAGGTGATTCTTTGAATGTGGCAGAATTTGTCAGTTTTCCTTTTATAGAATGTGACTTTTGTGTTTTTAACTAAGAAATCCTTTCCTATTCTGAGGTAATAAGAAATTTTCTATAAGGTGCCTGCGTGGCTCAGTTGGTTATGCGTCTGTCTGCCTTCAGCTCAGGTCATGATCCCAGGGTCCTGGGAGGGAGCCCTGCATCCAGCTCTCTGTTCAGTGGGAAGCCTGCTTCTTCCTCTCCCTCTGTCCCTCCTTCCTCCCTTGCCCCCTCCCCCCACCACCCCGCTGGTGCTCTCTTTCTCCCTCTCTCTCTCTTTTGGTATCTCTCTGTCTCAAATGAATAAATAAATAAAAAAAATTCTTAAAAAAAATCTTTCCATAAGTTTTTTTTTTTTTAAGTATTTTTTTAAAAGATTTTACCTATTTATTTGAGAGAGAGAGTGAGACAGAACACAAGAGCGGGGTGAGGGGCAGAGGGAGAAGCTGATTCCCCACTGAGCAAGAGAGCCCGATGTGGGGCTCTATGCTGGGCTTAATCCTGAGACTCCGGGATCATGACCTGAGTTGAAGGCAGACGCTTAGCTGACTGAGGCACCCAGGTGCCCCTAAAAAGGTATTGTTTTTCCTTCCACATCAATTGGCCAGGAACAGATCTTATGTATGGTATATGAAGAGATTTAGGTTTTGGGTTTTTTTTTTTCCCCCTTCATGGATTACCCTTTAAATCAGTGCAATATATTGAGGAGCCTATTCCTGTCCACAAGTGTGCAATACCAGTTCTTTGATATATCAGGCTTTTATGTGTGTGTAAATCAATTTTCAAGCTCTCTGGTCTCCAGTCTTTCTTTCTGCCAGGCTATATAATACCAGCTTAATTTTTGTTGCTTTTAAATTAAATTCTGATGTGTAAACATCTAAGGCCTCTGTTTCTTCTTCCTCCTCAGGACCATCTTAGATTCCTTTGGTCCTATTCGTCTTCATAAATATTGACTTGATATATTATTTGGAAAGGAATTAAAATCTTTATGAGATTGAGTACCCTATCCTGTACATGGCATATCTTTCTATTTAACTCTTCTTTAATTATTTGCAAAAAGTTTCATGCCTTTTTTTTTTTTTTTAAGATTTCTTTGTTCATTTTAGAGAGAGAGAGAGTGTGTGAGGCATAGGAGCAGAGGGAGAGGGTGAGAGTCTCAAGCAGACTCCCTGCTGAGTGCACAGCCCAACAGGGGGCTCAATCTCATGACCCATGAGATCATGACCTGAGCCGAAACCAAGAGTTTGATGCTTCACTGACTTCACTATCCAGGCACCTCTCATGCTTTTCCCTATAAGTCTTCCACATCTTTTAGGCTTAGGCGTCTTACATTTTTTTGTTGCTTTAATACATGATGCACTTTTAAAAAAATTATTAATATAATTATTCTATATGTTTAATTACTATGAAGTGTCTAGTTGTGGATTTATTTTTCTTTATTCTACTCTGAATTTTCAAGATTTACTAAATTTGTGGGTTAGCATTTTTCATCAATTCTAGAAAGTTTGTAATTTCAAAAATTTCTTCTTCTCATCCATATCTCCTGTCCCAGACATGTATGTAGCCTGTTAAAAATCAAGCATTAGGCAGCATGCATGTAAGGAGATATTCTAAGGAAAAGTTTTGGTTACATAGTTTTTTAACTTTTCTGGAATCACACTTTCTAATCATTTGAGGCTCCTGAAGAATTCCTTTATTTTATATCGTGCATCTATAAAATTAAAAATATATATATTTTAAAATATATTTTGCCCTTCTTGCTTAGGTCTAATAGATAAAAAAAAGCTTTCACTGAATTTCTCACCCATGGTCTTTCTGGAAATAACTTTTATTTTTTTCCCTTTTCTTTTTAAATCTTTATCCAACTCTAGACATAATTTTAAATTTATAAATTACAATATATATTCAGCTATATAGTAGGTTGAATATTCACGATATAGATTATATCACTTGTATGGGTTCCTAGAGAATCTGGCAAATTTACAACTCTTATGTAGAAACTAGCTATTATATATTACATTATAAAGTTAGTAACTTATAAAAGATACAAGTGAGATCATACAGTATTTGTTTTTCTCTAACATTTCACTTAACATAGTGCCTTCAAGATCCATCCATGTTGTCACAAATGGTAGGATTTCTTCATTTTTTTATGTTGAATAATATTCCATTATATATCTATATAGATAGAGATATATCACAGCTTCTTTATCCACTCATCCATCAGTTGACACTTAGGTTGTTTCTATGTCTTGGCTAATTGTAAATAATCCTACTATGAACATGGGGTTGCAGATAAGGATTTTTATAAGGATCAGAATCAAAAGCTGAACTAAAATTCAAAGTTACAGGGTAGGTGTTGAAGGTAGAATATAGAAAAAACTAATAGTTAAAAATAACAATCTATATTATGTCAGATTCTAAATTGCTTAGCTGATAAAAATAGAAAATTAAATTTAAAAATTCAATATTGAGTAATATATTCCTTTATGAGTAAATTTAGGCCTTTCAGATCATAAAGAAACAAAATATTGGATTACAATATATTGTTTTTTATTGTTGTATTAATCACAGGGAAGGTTCTTTGAAGTACAATATTAAGCCTGTCAGATACAAATGGATGTTAAAAGGATTATAGAATAGAAAATAGGAATACATGCTTCTGAAATGCTCATTAGGTTGTATCAAAAATAGAAAAAGCAACCCAATAGGTCTGGTTATTTGACAGTATGGCTAATTTAAACCCACGCCATTATGCCAGTCTTGAATGCATTTAATTCTTCATGGTGAGTCCCTGTTACTTGACTTTTGAGTATTTGTTGACTCTGGCATTTTTCAGAGGTTATACAATTATAACATAACATGATAAATGATATAATAGGAGATATTGTATCATAATATAATACAAACTTTAAATAATACATTTAGCAAGTTGAATATATTTGTCATATACACAGAAGTACACCGTCAATGAAAAATCCACATCATGTTGTACTCTATATTTTAATGAAGGGAAGATTATTGGATACGAAGAATTTCAAAGGATTACAGAGAGCAGGAATTGCCACAAATGATTTATAATCACATTGGCATTGCCCTGTTTGAGGTTTATGAGATCATACTGTTTGATCAATTCCAAAAGCTACAAGGGAAGCTCTGTGTGTATAAGTTGCTGGGGTTCACTCTGGCCATAATATCTGTTATCTTACTTTTTCTTAAAAATGTTGTGACAATTCTAATGGTTATTTTTTAAATATGTAATAAATAGTTATATCTTCCATTACCCATGGCAAGATTGATTATAGATTCTTTCAGAATCCAGAGAAGATTATTTTGAAGAGACATGGAAAGAAAATAAGGTGTAATGCCAGCCTTGTTTTTTTTTTTTTTTTTATTTCTTCACAACACTTGCCTCTTCTTTACCATGAATGCTAGTTGATTGTGACAATTTTTAAGCTATAGCTATAGTTAAGTTGATGGCTATACAAAAAAAATATCATAAAAAGTCATGGAAATTTATGAGAAAGGTTTAATCATTCTTTGTGACATATATAGTGAAAGTCAGATCTCAAACTTCTTTTTACTCAATTTATGTAGTCATTTCACTACATAAGTAGAAAGAATGAGTATGCTATTATATCCAAGACTTATTTGGCATACATTTTCCCATATATTTCTGAAATACGTAATTTAGAAAATTACCGGAATCCATGAGTCTTAAAGGGAAAAAAAAGCAGATGGAAGTTCAGGAAGGGTAGTCACCTATTGAAAGTTTATTTGTCACTATTATCATTACTGGAATTAGCATATTATATTATTACATGTGCCCCATAGCAAGATGGGAGCCAGGCTCATCAGCACAATATTTGAAGAGGGCCAGGAGCTTGCCTCTTATAATTGTTGTCATATTCTAAACAGAAAAAAAAAAAAACAAACCCAACTGTTTCTTCTCAAGACATTCCAGCAGCACTGTGTGTAAAAATACAGAAGGCTTAACAAAACCCCTGCGTTGTACTGCTGTCCTCAGTCTAACTCCAGCAACCCCAGGAGCGTGCCTTGACCTCTTTAAGTAACTGCAAGTCTTACAAGTCACTGCTATTGAAGTCTTAGCAAAAAATACACCAGGGGGTGGGGGGGGATATATATATATATGATGGTTTTACAAAACACCACACAAACTCAAGTAACCTGGGAAGAAACCTAAATCTATTTTCTTCCAAAAACCTAAGAAGCACAAGAAATTCTCCAAGTAAAACTTACCACTAAAATAAGAAATACTTTACAAATATCTTTCAAAATACAGCAACTCTAATATGAGCTTTTCATCAAATCCAACAGTTTTCTTCTATTTTTCAGGTAAATTAAAACGATGACATTTAAATAGGTTTATAAAGGTTTGGGGAACTTCCTTCAAACTCAGTCATCTGCCCTGAGTAAAAATAAATAAGTGACTATTACAAAGAAATAAAAATGAGGGAGGCTTTGTTTCTGTTATTAGCAGAGAAATACAATAGCCAGCAGATTTCAGACAAATCAGTTACCTGTTGTCCACCTCACTAGCAGTGAAAATTAGGAGACAAGAAAATGAATGAAATTCTAAAACACTAGGAAATTCAAATCAAGATGATATAAGCCAAAGGAGATGCTGATAGAATAAGGAGGCAGAAGAAAAATTTAGAGTATATGGTAAAATTGCCAAGGAGAGAACAACATTTCGCAACTTGACTTCAACAACTATATTTGGAAATTTGCAGATTTCTGGAGGCTGTGCCAGAAATGGTGAGTTTTATCTTTAATAATTCTTCTCTGTATCTTTCATAAGAATAGATATTTATCTGTGACCATGGAAATCCTAAATAGAGACTAGCTTGCTCAGTCCTCCTTCCCGGCTTGGGGGAGACATGTGACTGGGTTCTGGCCAGTGTAAAATGTTCTATGGAGGCTTCTAAAAATCTTTCTAAAGACAGTGTAAAAGATTCTCTTCCTCTGATTCTCCATTCATTCAGCCAGCTGTCAGAAAAAGCAGATGCCACTGCATCGACCTTGAGGTCAAAGTTGTGCGGGATAAAGTAGCAGTATAGAGGGAGCTGACATTTAGAAAACCACAGCAATCCTAAACCATCCACCTTGGTTTTTTGGCAAAAAGCAATGAAATTTCATCTTGTTTAAACTACCTCTATTTGGGGGTTTATGTTTCCTGACCCGCATCCTACTGGATACAGATATAAAATTCAGCAAATATAAAATACTGCTATTCTTGCTGTAGATGTATATCAATTAGTGTTTTTACATACAGCTAGAGCTACAGACATATATTTAACATATACATTTGATGTATATAGTAGTATACATATATTTGATATATATATCTGATGTATATGTTGATATACATTTGATGTATTTTGACATATATTCGATGTATATCAAATTGCTTAAGTAACCTTTGCTTTTCATTACATTTCTACATTCAGTAGATTCCAGGATGTCAGCAGGATGAAAGAAGAGACAAAGGACTTTGTTAATATTTTAGTTCATTTCCTTCTAGTCTTTCTTCCAGTATCTAGGCTCTTGGTCACACAAATGTAATTATGTGTATGCAACTGTTTCTTACTTTTCTACAATATTTTGTAGTGTTGATACATAATTTTTAATGGCTGTAAGTTGTTAAAGTATATGGCAAATACATTTAATGGTTATAAACTGTGAAGTTGTAACTAATAATAGCTTTGTTAGGCAACAAACTCAATGATTAGATTTAGAGGTAGGCGCTAGAAAGCTGTAATTTAAGCAAGAACTCACCAAAATAACCTAAGGCCCAAGGAGCAGAGAAAACCAAAGCTGAGTCCATCGAGAAGGGCTGAGTCCAAGACCAAGGAAAGTAAAGATATCAAATACCAGCTCTGTAAAGGCCAAAGGCAGGACAGACGGTCCAGTCACAGCTGAGAGCTCACAGCTCAAGGGCAACATCCTAACAGCACAGTACCCAAAAGTGTGTGTGTGTGTGTGTGTGTGTGTGTGCGCGCGCACAAGGGTAGAGAGAACAGGGCCTTGGCATTTTAGTAGCTTGTTCTTACTTAATTGGGTGTGGTAGGCAGAGTTAATTAAAGTGATCTTTAATAAACCATGGTCACATTTGTAGGGGGTTTTTAATTTTTCATTATAAATAATAAAAGTAAACACAATGCTGTACACACACACACTCAATTTTTGAGATTACTTCCATAAATCATTTAAGAGAAATGGAATTGCTGGGCCACATTCCATTTTATGTTTTTGTTATATCTCTTTATAAAATATTCTTAATCACTTTCCATAAAAGTTCTATCAAATAAGACTGCCACCAGTAATCTTTAATCCCACTGGATATTATCAAATAATTAAAAGGAAAAAATATTTATTTGGCAAGTGATAAAATCAGTGTTATTCTGGTTTACATTTCTTAGATTAATACAGAGGGTAGACATTTTCTTACAATTATAATTTCAGTTAAACTTCAATAAATTGTATATTAATATCTTTGCCTATCTGCCAAACAGACTGAGTTCCAATTCACTGATGTAGTAGTATATAAGGAATGAAACTTGGTGATTGTTTCTTTAAGACATATGTGTTAGTTTGCTAGGTTTACCTTAACGAAATACCACAGACTGGGTGGCTTAAACAACAGAAATTTATTTCCTCACAGTTCTGGAGGCTAGAAGCCCAAGACTGAGGAGGCAGCAGGCTTGTTTTTTTCTGAGGCCTCTCTCCTTGGCTTCCTGACGGCTGCCTTCTCGTAGCTGTCACATGGACACCCCTCCGTTTGGGTGTTGCCTGTGTCCTAATCTCCTTGTATGATGAGAACACCAGTCATCTTGGCTTAGGGTTTAGAGTTTAGGGTAAAATATTGTCATTTCACCTTAATTACCTTGTCAAAGGCCCTATCTCCAAATCCAGTCACATTCTGAGGTACCGGGGCAGGTTAGGACTTCAGCATATGAATTTCGTGGAGACACAGTTGAGCCCATAATATCCAAATGCCAAAAGGCAGGATTTACACTGTATTAAAGCAAATAGGGTATATACTTTTTTTGCTCAGTTTTCCAGAAGAGGTTTTTAGACAAGGAAATAAAATAATCCTATTTGTTTGGGGTTCATTAATCCTAACAACACTGCAGAGAGTAGACTGGATTAGAGAAAAAATGGAAAGGAGTGACCGGCTGGAAGGCTGCTGGAACAGCCAAGGGAGGGAAGCCCTGAGGTCCTCAACCATGCTGTGGCCAGGGGACTGGTTAAGAGGAACATTCAAGAGGCATTTTCTCTTTCTCTGACAAGTTATTTACAACCTCGTCCAACAAAAACAGGCCTAGAGCATATAACAAAATCCCTTTGGTAATGGCTTGTGACAAGAGTGATGTAGGAGGGAGGAGGGAGGTCAGTGTTCTAAAGCATCCTTGTTGCCCTGGGTTCTCTTAGGCCCACCCCTGGGGAACTCACTACCACTCCCTTCGGAAACATTGCCTCAGCCTCCCCTCAGCAATTGTCTGAACTAAATTGAGAGGAGCAATTTGATATTTGAAATCAGACTAGGGCCTGAAATTATAGTAATTCAACTTTAATAGAAAAAACTTTTGTGTGTTTTAAATAAATTTTGGGTCAAATGACCCTGATGACTGACTGAACTTTTCAAAGAGCGGGTGCCTAAAATCCTTTGTGGAAGTGTGTTAGTATAAGTTATAAGCAAACCATCCTTGGGTACTAAATCAGCATCCACATGGCTAGAGAAAGCTGGAAATATTAACAGAAGTCTTCAAACTGGAATAGACTAATTTTTCAGAAGTATAAATGTGTTTCCCAATAGTACAATAAAAATGACAATTCTTTTCCTAAAATACTAAGTTATTCACACTTAGGTAAGCATGCCATAATAGTGGTAGGGCTGGTCAAAAAGCAGGTGCCGTGGGAGTTTATTAAAACAGTAACTGAGCTATATTGGAAGTCTGATGTGTGGGTACGAGATTTTGGACTCAGCATTTATATTAGTGTTCTCATGGACATTCGGATGGTCCTTGGATATTGGTACTTCCCTCCCAGTCAGTGAGCCATGGATTTTCCCACAATGACAACTGTGCGGTATGCAATTCTCTGTTTCCACCACATGGTGAAGGTTAGGTCTAGCAAACCTTTAAGCACAACGGAGATCTTAACAGGTCTTTATCTACTATAGAATTCTAAAGGGGCTTAATTGTGGTCTGTGATTCATATTAATAGCATTTTATGAATCTCATTGAAAGCTCCTTCTGTGTCTTTGGGAAAGATTTAGTTTAAAAACAAAAACAAAAACAAAAAACCTCTTTTCTCCAAGGGACATTACTTGTCAGACCATTGAAATCCAAAGCCAGTGCTAAGGACAGATACATTTTCTTAGACCTAGCAAGGTAATGGTTAAAATCAGCCTATTATTAATAACCTCCAAAAAGGATGCTAAATTCTCTACTTTAGAGCTCATTAAAGAGATTTTTAATTGAATAAAACTTAAGTTTTTGTACTTTGTAGGTTATTTTTTATAAGGGAAATGTTTCAAAGTAGCACACCTTTTATTAACATGTAAGCAATTTCTAAGTGATTTTTGAAAACAGAAATAGTTCTTTTAATAAAGCAAAGTATTACCGTTGAAGTTTAATTTTCAAAGAGGCAAAATCATTACTGCCAGGCAAATATTATGGGAATCTTTGCCAAAGATTCTACTTAACTCACAAATTAATAAGGGGAGCAGTGATATTGTGATCAGTTCAAGGAGAATTTAAGAAGTGAGGGTATTTATAGGCAATTTGACAAAGAAATGTCAAGGCAGCATACAAACTGGTTAATTAGATACAGACTGGTAGTATCTAACAGGCCATCAATCTTTATGGCTATCTGTTCCACTAGACGAAAATTATTTGCATCTCTACTAGAGAAAATCCACAAGTTAGCAAGCAAAATCTAGGACCTTTAATGAAGAGTAAACAGTGAGCTGAACCAAATTCATCCCTAGATAGTCCTTGGGTGGCTGTTGCTTCTGTGTGGTATTTGAAGAGTGTGCTGTTCATCTTTTTGCTTTTCTTCAAAGTTTTGAATAATTTTTCTGGCAACAAAATGCATAAATTAAAACGTATGTGGAGATACATTTATTTGACTCTTCAAAATTATACATCACATGTCTGTTCTTCAACTCAACATAGGCTGAAAATATAAATATGAAATTTACCCTATCGGGTCGCCTCGGTGGCTCAGTCGTTAAGCGTCTGCCTTCAGCTCAGGTAATGATCCCAGGGTCCTGGGATTGAGCCCCGCGTCGGACTCCCTGCTCTGTGGGAGGTCTGCTTCTCCCTCTCCCACTCCCCCGCTGGTGTTCCCTCTCTTGCTGTGTCTCTCTCTGTCAAATAAATAAATAAATTCTTTAAAAAAAAAAAATTTACCCTATCTTCAAGTAGTTTATGGCATGAAAGGGAAATATAGACATCTTGGGATATATTATGATAAACACAACAAAAGAGATATGAATGAGTGACGGCTGGATTCTGAGGTGGGCCAGGCATTTCAGGTTTCAGTGATCAGGGAAATTCCTTAAAGGGATGACATGAGCTATAGTGCATTGAAGAACAGATAAGATATATGAAACTCCAGGAATCCAGTACAGAGATAATATACCTCCATCTCTTAACATATACTTTTCGGTGCATTTCTTTCTATCTTCATTTGTAGATGGGGAATTTTCTACCTGTTAGCACGGTGCATACAACCTTGCCACCTGCTTGTTCTCTTGCATGTATGTTAAGCAGTTTTCTGTAGATATGTTAATCTTTAGGAGTTTGGATGCAGAAAGAAATAGAATAGTAAGTTTCATAAATGGAGTTTCATAAAATGTGGGCTGCAGACCACCTGCATCAGATTTAGGAGACTTGTTTAAGAAGCAGTTTCCTGAAAGCACTTGCCCATGACCATCTTGCCTTGTCTTGCACCTGTAACTCCTGTGGAGAGCCTGGCACATAAAGATACTCAAGCAGTTGCTTACTAAACTGAACATTAGGAGCTAGTATGGTAACAGATGGTTGGCTAGAGATTGGGGGTTAGAGATTACCAAAAGTGTGCCAGTCAGTAAACCAAGAGGAAGAGGAATGTAAAAGTATCGAACGAATCCCAGTTATAGGCGGGCAGTGATTTCTCAATGTAACAACATAAAATCAGTTTATAACATTAAGCAGAAGCAATCATTTTAAAAAACTTTATCAAATGTTTTCTAACCTGTGGAATACAATTAAATGGTTACATTTACTGCTCCGAAATAACATACCTCTATCTATTAATAACTTCCAAATTGTTGGGGGAAATATAATTAAAAGCAAAATCTTCTCCCAATACAGAAATCCTTTCTACAAACATAGTATAGAAAAACAAGCCAGTTTTATTATTGAATAAGCATTACACCAGAATGTGCTGCACACCACAGGCAATCCACTATAAGAATGCAAAAACAGAAAGAAATCTCACCTTTTTATATAGCCAAGTAGATACAACCCATCCCACATAGGTTTCCAAGATAAACAATACCTAGCCCTCCAGTGAGAGCAACTGACAGCACCATTTGTCAAGCAGTTTATCTGAATTTTATCTGGCTGTTGGAGTGACCGTCCATGTTGCCTAATTGGCTTTATCCAGAGGAAAAACAAACTTCTCATATCTTTATGACTGCAGGTAGTTTTGCAACTTGGAGCAAGGCACCCACCAAAGTTACACTCCTACCTTCCCACAGAAACTGGGAAGAGGGGTGCCCTCTCCCTTGATGTTTACATTTCACAGATGACTCCTGGATCCTTGAGAAAGACATCCCTGGGTCATAAAGCTGACAAAAGTCCTATCTGGTCTTCAAAAGGGTTTATACATATTTCAAAGAGAGGACAAAGTATTTAGAATCACAAGTTTTCACAGTAAATACTCTGAGAAAAAGAGGGGAAGGAAATCCCTTATTTTCACCAGGAACAAGCTAGCTTCTTATTTTTAATTTGTGTTTGTCCTTACACTGTAGTAGGTAAACACCGGGAGAAACACTGTGTGACCTTCTAAGACAAAAGGAAAGTTAGAACCACTTTCTTCATCTAGGTAAGTTCCTGTGGTTTGTATTAAATGACCATAATACATTTTATATAAAAAGAAATTTTCACTCAGTAAATGTTGACATGAAGGTACCTTTCTCAGGAAAACTATGATAGCTATAATTTATTTACTCTGCGTCTCTACCGCACTAACAACCATCATACATGAATTGCCATAACTGTCATTCACTGGAACAAAATAACACTTTTATTCTATTTTTAAAAGACACTGAAGGAAAAATTACTGTAAATGTAATTTTTTCAATGTTTTGCTGTTTTCATGCTACAACTGACTCAATAACGGCCTGTGTTTATCAGGTATATTTCTTTTGCAAGGGCTTTATCTTACAGTTTTAGAACCACCAGATTTTGCAGCGTTTATTTTTGGAGTCCTTACCTTATACAGGTATTTAAAGCCTATAAGGAGTATCTTCTAGTCTTGAGAATTGAATTATAAATCTCTGTAATTACTGCAGGACTTCGTAGTGGATAGAGAAAACTGTGTTTGCAAGTAGTATTTTTAAGTGTTAACTCTAGTTTCTGAGATAGAAACATATTTAAATGGAGAAATATTCAAAAGAGAGCAAAACTCAGCTCAGGCAGACTTTTTTACCTCAGGGGCAACAGAGAGACACCAACCAGGCACTTTGTGACCAAGCAAGAAGGCAGTGACGCATGTATGGGACACGGCAATATGATTCATTATATGGGAATTGGAGCTGCTTTGGTTGGGGGTAAATAAGGGTAGCGACGGTGGTTTAGAGTCCCTGTTACATGAGAAATTCACTTATAAATTGACATATAAAGTATTATCCAGGCGAAATATAATTTGACCAGTAGTCTAGAACTTGTTCTATGTTCCCCTAGGGTTATTACAGGAATATGAAGGAAACGAAGGATGTACAGCTTCTATGAACCACTACTACTGTTCCTTTGAAAGAATGATGGAGAGAGATTTAGAGCTTAGATTTAGTTTCCCCACATCCACAGCCAACAGCAGTTAGTGAGACATATTCTAAAATTCCACTGGCATCAACTCTGATCTCAAAGGTGAATCAGAACTGGCAAGTGATATACCCTCTGCCAGAACGTACTACTGTCCAAGTAGGAAAATGCTTCTAATATACATGTTTGCCTCCGAAAGCCACAAGTTTTTTTGAATGATTTTTATTTGTGTGGGCTCATGCCAGTCATACTTATTTTAAACAGATATATTCTATAAAATCCACAGTTCCCAAAGAAAGTATATCATGACACATATCATATTAAATAAACAAATTTAATTTAATTAGTTAATTAAAATTGCTAGGGTTTACCTTCTTTGCTGTTAAGTAAATTTTCTCTTCCTAAGCATGTAATATTCATGTAAACCAGCCTGTAAGGGACGCAAATGTAGATACAATTTCTAAAGTAGGGATATTGAGCTTTGTTGATTAATGTAATGAACAAAATTTGACTGAACACCACGTTTACCCCCACGTTCAAGGCGGGGTAAATTAAAATGCTGGAAATAAGAAATGAATGAGGGACAAGGAAGGTAAAGATAAATATTCAAGTAAAACGTATAGCAGAATATTAAGTACAATGAAAAAGTAGTTTTATATAATTGCAGAAGAAGAGAGAATTAGAATATCAAGAAGGATATATAGAAGCTATTAGTTCCTTCATTTAACCATAAATTAATTTCTTTTCTTTTTTATTTATTTATTTTTAAATTTTATTTTATTACGTTATGTTAATTAGCATACATTACATCATTAGTTTTTGATGTAGTGTTCTATGATTCATTGTTTGTTTATAATACCCAGTGCTCCTTGCAGAACGTGCCCTCTTTAATACCCATAAATTAATTTTATCTATTTACTTACTTATTTACTTCTTTCTTGTTTGAATTTCTACTTTGTGTCAGGCACTATTCTAGTTACTGGGGTTACACTAAGGAACAAGACAAAGTGCCGGAGTTCAGCTCCAGCCGGGGTCTGTCTCTCGTAGGAAAGGACGGCGTCGGCGAATGAGGAGACACAGACATAGGGTCAGGTTGCAAGCGTTTCCTCCTGACAGCCTCGGAGGAACTATGTATATGTTAGGATATTTTTGTTTTTCCAAATCTTAGATCATTTTCTGGATTACAGCCATAGCCTTCTTTCATTTTTCCTTTGTAATGATTAACATGACCTTTATTGATTTCTGCTTATTGGCTTTCGCTAAAACTAAAAACAGTATGCAAAGAGAAAGGTGCTAGACAGAGTGTGACCGTTTTGTTATTTTGTTCTATAGAAACTAATTCTTCGTGGAATTAGTTTCATTATGATTGCTTAGATAGGCGTAACTAAGATGAGTAGTCACTTTACCATGAAACCCCAGAAATATTCCCACAATTATAAAGATTGCCATAAATAAAATGAAAAAGAATGGCAGGAGCCAGCCCAGAAATATTCCCACAATTATAAAGATTGCCATAAACAAAATGAAAGAGAATAGCAGGAGCCAGCTGTGGAGTCTCCTGTTTTCAGGATTGTCCCCCATACTTGGACTTTGTCAAACAGCATGAGTAGCTTGGCTCGCGCCAACAAAGTTTCTGCTTTCATGAGATTTCCGTGTTACCTATGATGGACTTAAGCCCTGAGAAAAGGATGGAATCTCAACAGGCCTGGGTGAAGTGAAATGATTCTAGACAGTAGGAGATCACAAGGATCATGACAAGAATATGTAAGAAAATAGGAAAGAGGAAGGAACATATCTGGCTGCAATATAAGGCACATATAGGAATTAATGGGTTATGTGGTAGGAAGAAAAGCCAAATACCATCTTGGAAATTATACTAAGGTCGTATTGAAGGTTTTTGAAGAGAGGAACTCTGTAACAGAATGTGCTTTGAAGATTAAATGTGTAGGATAAGTTAAAGAGGTGGGGCGGGAATAGCCCATGCCAGTTAGGAGATCATTTTTACAGTCCCAGTGAAAGGTAATAAAGTATCTGAAATCATGGAATAGATTTTGAGAAATATGGTATCTGAGGCCTTCAAAATGTAGTTATTTTTGTCTGAAAGATAGAACTCTATTTTTATTGGACTTCCAGAAATAGAATCACAAAGTAAAAACAGCGTGATCCCATTCCTTCCTCCCCTACCCAAAGGCAATAGAATAAACTAAAAAAAGTTCAGATTTTTAAACGAGTGTGAATGTTAACAATGATTTCATTCTCATTATCTTAAACAGAAAAGATTGCCATATTAAGCACATTAAAGAAATTCAAACAAAGAGAATTAGGGGTTCATTCAATAAAAAGAGAGGTAAAAAATACCAAATGTGATAGATCAAATGATAATTGGGTACATTAGCAATTATATTTTTAAGGGGTGCCTGGGTGGCTCGGTTCATTAAGCGTCCGACTCTTGATTTCAGCTCAGGTCATGATTTCAGGATTGTGGGATCGATGTCGGTTGGTAGGTAGGGCTCCGTTCTCAGTGGGGAATCTGCTTGAGATTTTCTCTCTCCCTTCTCCCTGCCCCTCCCCCGTTCCCATGTTCTCACGTGCTCTCTTTCACATAAAGAAATCAATCTTTTTAAGAAATTATATTTTTAAAACCGAATCCTGGGATTTTTAATAAAAATGTAGAATGGTGGTTTTTATACTTGAAATTCTTCTTAAATTAGTCCAAATAAGCTTTCTATGAGCATGTGGAAAAATAATGGCCTAACAATGTCTAATCCGAAGATGCTTAGCACACAAAGGCATCAATAATAATGTGCATTTTTAAAGATATAATTCACAAACCATAACCTAAATCTTTTTAAAGTGTAAATTCAGTGGTTTTTAGTATATTTATAGTTGTGCAGCCAACACTGCAAACTAATTCTAGAACATTTTTATCATTCCTAAAAGAAACAATGCCCATTATCAGTCGTTCACAGCCCAGTCTGCTCTCCCTTCAGATGCTGGCCAATGCTGGTCTACTTCAGTCTCTGTGGATTTGCTTATTCTAGATATCTCATAAAAATGGAATCCTATCTGTGGCCTTTATAGTGTCTGGCTTCTTTCACTTAGCATAATGTATCAAGTTTCACCTATGTTGCGGCATGTGTGAGTACTTCGCTTCTTTTTAGGGCTGAACAATATTCCCTTGTGTGAGCATGCTACATTTTGTTTATCCATTCATCAGTTGACGGATATTTGAGTGGTTTCCACTTTTTGGCTGTAGGGAATAATGCTGCTATGAACACTTGTGCACAAGCTTTTGTGTGGATATATTTCCAATTCTCTGGGTATATACCCAGGAGTGGAGTCCCCGGGTCGTACTATATGACTGTATTTAACTCTTTGTGTGGCTGCCAGACTGTTTTCCAAAGCAACTGCACCATTTTATATTCCCGCCAGCCACGTGTGAGGGTTCCAATTACTCCATCCCCTCTTCAGCACTTATTATTGTCCGTCTGATGGGCGTATTTTGTCAGCAAATTTAGAAGCACGCTTATGCCGTTGCATCCTGGCGCCTTCTCGCTCTTTCGACATATGGGACACAACAACTTAGTCGGGATTAGGAAGGAATCAGAATCTCTCCCCTCTTCACTGTGAAATTTGGGTCACACACGCAAAGGGAATATAGACTGTCACTATTCACAACAAGTTTTGAATGTGAACATTTGTGTCTCATCGAATAATGAAAACATGCCTCACACAGCCGGGATGCCAGGCCCTGTCAGCCTACACAGCAGTAATCAATTTTGCTCTTCAGTATGTATGTCACTGTAATACTGCCTAAGTAATAGCTATTAGATTCACATGCTAAACCGGCACTCTGACCTTGTTTTGTCAGAGGTGACAGCACAAAGAACCTTAGCAGCTTTCAGATTGGGTAGCTAGGTAAACATCGCTTTCAGTTAAGATCCGGCAGGAAAGCAATAAGGCAGAAATTTCAGGTGTCATAGAAGCCAAGAACACATAGGGCGAGGTGCATTTTCTTTACACAGCTAAGAATATAAAGGACAGACATTCTTCATCTGCCTGTGCACAGAGGAAGGAACAAAAGTGGGTTAGCATTGTTTAAAGCTCATAAACTGCAACCATAAATCAGCAAATTAGCTAATGATGGCCTCTGGGTAGTGATACATGATGAAAAACAAATGAGGAAAGGTACTCAAGCATTGCACTTGGTAGCTACTGAAAAAATGAAAGTTCCATCTTCATAAAAAAAACTGTTTAAGGGACGTTACAAAGGGTTGTGCCCCTGCTAGCAGAACAATTCCTGCTTCAAATGAGTATGTTTTATAATAAATGCTACCACATCCACTGTGCTTTTCAATGCTAACTGTTGTAAATGATTCATACTGTTCCCAGGAAGAGGCAAGTGTGGGGCTCATTTGGGAAGACGCAGTCAATCCTGTCTCGGCAGAGTGCATGGAACTAACGAGTATGTAATCCATACTACCAAGACCAGGGCCACGTCACCAGGAAGGACCCAATAAATATTTATTAATGAGGTTGCTTATAAAATCAGTCACATTCATCTTTGCAAAGCCAAATTAATCTTCTGGATCTTGTTTACTTTCCTATATCTACTTTGCTGCTTTATTTTAAGCATAATGATGAAATTTTAAGAGGCTGAATTCTTTTATGTTACAAATATCTTCAAGAAGTATTTGCTGAATGTTCTGCACCTGTAAAGCACCTTTGTAGGGGAGGAGGAAAGATTTAAAGCCATGGAGCCAGCCCTCGAAAGGGCTGACAGTCTAGTAACCATGCAAAACCATACCTAGTACTTTATTTTATTACCTATTTTCAGAGTATTTATTTATTTATTTTTAAGATTTTTATTCATTTATTTTACAGAGAGAGAGAGCACAAGCAGGGGGAGCAGCAGAGAGGGAGAAGCAGGCTTCCCGCCAAGCAGGGAGCCCAACACGGGGCTCCATCCCAGAACCCTGGGATCATGACCTGAGCCGAAGGCAGACGCTTAACAACTGAGGCCACCCAGGTGCCCCTATTTTCAGAGTATTTAAATAGCAGTAAGGGAGAGTAAGCTGTAAAGAAAGCTTAAATGGAGACTGGTAGGTTCCAGTTAGAGTTTACTAGATTCTTGGTTTACCTTAAAAATAAGGAAACTCCCTTTTCTTTTGATTAGTACAGGCAGAGCTCAAATGCCCTGAGATTTTAGGACCTTGAGTTGTTTTAAGGCCTACTCCAAGGCTACGAATTCAGATTTATTTTGATAAAAATTTTAGCTGTCACATTTATTTCCAGAATTTAATAAACGCATGTGAAACGGATGGCTCCCAGCGGTCACTGAGGCCTGTTGTTTAGGCTGCATGTCTTCGATTCAGTTCATAAAGATCGTTTTCTGGGTTATCAGGGGATGAAAGATGGGGAGGTTGGAGTTAGGGAGCTACTTTCTCCTCCCACAGAACCACGGGATGAGAATTACAGTTCTCCCTCATTCAGATCTCAGCTTAACGAGCTCAATCGGGATGCCGACATCGAGGACTTGTTATGGAATGCAGCGGGCACAGAAGTCACGGATTAGGCCCAGCATCACCGTGTGCCATCACATAGGTCAGTTTGGATGAGAAGGTGACTTCTCCCTCTGTCTCAGCGGGCACCCATGTTTGTTTTTGTCTCTCTCGCTGCCTGGAACTCCTAAGAGAAAGCCAGCATAGCATTAGCTAGTTAGAAGCAGTTAGTATGATTTATCATCTCTTATTCTTGTTGCAGATAATTGTAACCTTCAAATTATTCCTCTCTTATACCTTCTTTTTTTTTTTTTTATGTTTTTTGCTTGTTTTTTGCAAGCACTGGTCCAAAGAACTGAAAGTAACTATTATGTGTTACATCAATTATTAAGAAAATATGTTATTATTGAAGATACTAGATTATGTGTTACAAAATATATGTTAGAATATATGGACTGAGATGTTGCAGGCAGCCAAACAAAATTATATTTAGGTTATCTACTTCTATAATGTCAAAAGTCATTATTTTTGATGATGTGGAAAATAAAAGAACCCTTGCTATAGTATGACACAGGCAAACATCTATTTTAAATATATGCAACTTTAATATCATTTTAATGTAAGTTTTTCAGAGTCCATTGTCTCTCATGGTTCATTTCCCCCTCCGATTTCCCCCCCTTCATTCTTCCGCTCCTGCTATCTTCTTTTTTTTTTCTCCTTAACATATATTGCATTATTTGTTTCTGGTATAGATCTGTGATTCAACAGTCTTGCAATGGTGAGCGCTGTGAATTGTTTTTGTTTTCTTCCCTAGTAGTAACTGAGAACAAATACTGTTATACAAAGGTAACAAAAAAGACTAGATAGATAATTTCACTGAAAACATTTTGCTTAAAATTAAGGCACAGACATTATGTGGATATTTTCATTACAAAATAAATATTTGCTCCAATGGGAAAAGAAATGCTTTAGTCATGAACTTCTACACTCCTTTTCTCCTCCATCTTTATCATCTGTTCTTCCTTCTTTCAATACCCATACGATATGCACGCTCCTCCTTTCAGGCAGTCTTTTTGCTTCTTTCTAAAAATCTAAGTGTCCAAACACCTGTGTTCTTGACCTTTCACCAACTTTCAATAACTTATTAACAACGGCAGTTCTTCACTTTTTCCATCTTTGCTAACTTTCTTATTCTACGAATCATTTCAATTTTACTCTTCTAATATGACCAAAACCATAAAATTTTTAAAAAAGGCTGAGAAAGTTTATTAACTTGTCCAATCTCACAGAGAAAATAAGTAATGAAGCTGGGATTTAAACCCAGCCAACAATCGACCCTATACACTTGACGGTTAAGCACTTCCACCTCTTGGAGATTAGACTTGTGTGCTACCCGTTCATCCATCTATCCATCTCTTCAATCATTTATTCACTCTTTCACAAATGTTTATTATTTAGTGGTTTGCTACTAGCTATGCGCTTGCTAAGCACAGGATATTCAATGCAAAGCAACTAGAAAGTCGTGAAGTAGGGTAGGGTGATAGAGAAATTACACAGTAATAAGTATATAACTACAAATTATCATCTAATTGGAGTAAGAAAAGTAGATATTGCCTTGAAACAGTATGAGTGATTATTTTAGACTGAAGGCTCAGAGAAGCTTTTTTTTTTTTTTTTTTTTTTTTAATGTGGAAAAGGCTTTACTATGAGATCTGGGGCATGTGAATAATAAGTCATTTATAGCAAAGGGAACACGGTTCCAGCCAAAGGAAAGGCCTCAGCAAAATCCCTCAGGCGGGCAAAGGGTTGGCCTATTAAAAGAAATCTAGAGTTACTAGAACGTTGTAGGAGGGTGGTGAGAAATGACTTTGGAGAGGCAGGCGTGGCTAGATGAGTCACAACTTTTACTCATGTTGAACATTTTTTTAACCTTATGCAATAAGAAATTGTTGAACTTTTAAACGAGAATATATGTACATATTTGGATTTTTTAAAGATCACCCTAACTTCAGTGTAGAAAGTGAATTGGAAATAAGCATGTGAAGAAATAGGAACCAGTTATGAATCCATTATTTAGTCCAAGTGAAAGATGATACTGGCTTGGCTTGCTGTGATGATGATGGGGATGGAGAAAAGTAGATGAACTCAGATATATTTCTGTTTACAAATTCCAGAGTCTGGATAAATCACAAATCATCCTGGGCTTTATTTTTTTGTTTTTTGTTTGTTTGTTTGTTTGTTTTTTAAAGATTTTATTTATTTATTTGAGAGAGAGAGCACATGAGAGGGGGGAGGGTCAGGAGGGTCAGAGGGAGAAGCAGACTCCCTGCCGAGCAGGGAGCCCGATGCGGGACTCGATCCAGGGACTCCAGGATCATGACCTGAGCCGAAGGCAGTCGCCTAACCAACTGAGCCACCCAGGCGCCCCTATTTTTTTTTTTTTAAGATTTTATTTATTTATTTGAGAGAGAGAAAGAGAGCATGTGCCCCCCTTGGTAGGACAAGCATGTGCCTGTCCTGGTCCCTTGGGGAGGAGGGTAGAGCGAAAGGCAGAGGGAAAGAGAGAATCTCAAGCAGACTCCCCACTAAGCTTGGAGCCCAATGCAGAGCTCCATCTCACAACCCCAAGATTATGACCTGAGCCAAAATCAAGAGTCTGAAATCAAGAGTCAAACAATCGATTGAGCCACCCAGGTGCCCCACAGATCATCCTGGGCTTTAGTGTCTCCTTTATATCTTTCCTGGATTTTACACTGCATACAGGTTGAAGAAGGAAAAATAAATTAAGGAGTTTTGGTTTCTTAAAAGAGACAGTTAGGTGCTTTCATTATTGTGTTATGACAATGGTGTATGTAATTATTTTTGAGGTAAATTAAAAATAGAAATATTTCCAAGATATATGAAATAATATTGAGAATAATGTTCTTTGTTTATGAGAGGGCTAGTGATATGATATCCTTTCCTTAATTTTTTGTATCTTTGATTTAATCACTACTCAAATATAAATGTAACTTAAGAACTGTTTTAGTTTGGACATCTCAGAAATTAAGATTTACATAATAAGTTTGACAACATAAGCTTTTTTTTTTCTTTTTTTTATTATGTTATGTTAATCACCATACATTACATCATTAGTTTTTGATGTAGTGATCCATGATTCATTGTTTGCGTATAACACCCAGTGCTCCATTCAATACGTGCCCTCTCTAATACGCATCACCCCCCTCCCCTCCAGAACCCTCAGTTTGTTTCTCAGAGTCCATAGTCTCTCATGGTTAAGCTTCTTAAAACAAAGTTTGTATTTCCAAATTTTTACATCACTTGCAACCCATATGTGGGAGAAGTATTCCATGTCAACACTGAACTGAGACCATCTGTCATTAATCCCTTTGGAAAAATCCACATGTGGGCAGAAAGAATCGGATCAAACTAGTGTGCTTCTTTTGTGCCTTTCCCAAATTGGCCTTCCCTTTTCTTAGATCTAAAAAAACAAAAAAAAAGTGTGTTGTGTTTAAATTCTTTCTGACCCATACTTGTACCAGAAGAGGATCTTCTTTTCATTGTCTAGGACAAATGGGAGTTCTCTGATATGTATTTCCCTCCTTGGCCACCCACAGGAGCACGTGCTTCATACCACTCCTGTAGGTGTCCAGCTTCTTCACCTCCATTTCTGGTTCCAGTTTCTAGGTTCCCGAGTTGCTGAATGAGGGTTGATCAAAAAAATTGGTGAGAAAGAATGTTCCTATACATTAGTCAGTGGTCTGCTGCAAGCTGTTAATTAGTTATCCCTCCCAGAAAAAAACAAACAAAAAAACAAACAAAAACAAAAACCACAAGTGGTAACTGGCCACTAACTCAGTTTCCATATGGTCCCTCATGCTGGCATAAAATGGCAGTTGGTCTTTTGAACCTTGTAAGTTTTGAATCAGGAGCCATCCCTGCTGATGTAATCATTCCTTACCTGTTCCCACCAATCATATAATCATAACATTGAAGAGAAGGAAAAACAGGACAGGAATATTCACTCTAAAGTAAACTTCTGAATGTTCCTGACTTACTTGAAAGCTGACTGCTTCTTTACTTCATAGTCATGAATCCATTGTTTCATTGTGACCTCTACCAAAATAGTCAGCGACTCATGTCTAGGTGTTGGTGCCTAAGGAAGGGATTATCTCCAGAGTAGAATGTTTGGTGATAACAGTTGCAGAAAAGCATGCAGGATCCTGTGTTAAAATTATATCCCACGTATTCCCTATTATTTCAGTAGTCTCTAAAATGTGGAACAATAATGTACACTTTGAATAGTTACATGACACTCAAATACTAATGCTTTGTCTTGAGTTAGTGATAGGATAAAATGTGTGCTGATTTTTTGAATTATATTTTCTTGTTGCTTTTAAACAAGTTATAATTAGCACTAGCATATCTACTGATATATGCAAGTTTCAAAAATATGAAACTTGCCTTACGTGGAGTCTGTGCCTAAGGGAAATCTAAGGATGTCTATGGAATACATGAACAAAGGTTCCTGCATTTAAGGTTAACCCAGAATGACATTCTACATTTAGTTTTTTTAGTATATCTTATTACACATTTAGGATCTTTTAAAAACTCCTTATATCCCTGATCTAGAAGGACTGTGTTATGGGTGAATGAATTCTGCTCTATTGTTCAATAGATAAATTCTTAAACTTCAAATAATTTGTTTTCTAATATATAACTGTTTAAAAAATAGCATTCTATCTGCATATTAATGAAAAAAAAGGATTTTAAGCTTCTTGTAACAACAACTAATTAACGTGTAAATACTTTGGTATTTATCACCAAGAGTCATGGTGATTATAAGTTGCTTAACCTTCACTGCTATTAGTCTATTGTATGTATGCATGTATATGTGCATATTCCATCTTGAATTTCATCTAATAGGTATAACACTATAGGTGTAACACTATCTAATAGGTGTAACACTATATTTAGCCACAGCATCATAACTTTTAGCCACTTGACACTTCATTCTTACTAAATAATTGAAGAGAGGTCATAGACATCCATTTTATTTCTCTAGTTAGTTACAGCACTGATGTCTGAATACAAATTAGATTCATCTGTTGCAAATAACACAAGGCAGTCACAGGATTTTTCATGCTGCAGGCACATTTTTCTTGTTTATTGGAAGCATTAAAAATGTGTCCCACCTAATTTTATCTGAGTAGATAGATAATAAAACATGAAAAATTTCATAAAGTAAAAAAAAGCAGCCTGCTTGATCTTCCTGTCATTTGTCAGCTTTTCAGGTTCATCCAATGATGCATGTGTCTTTCATATGGAAAAATTATGAAACCTACCTTATGTGGAGTCTGTGTATAAGGGAAATCTAGAATAAATGGGATACATGAACTAAGGTTTTTGCATTCACTATCAAAACTGCCACATAGAGAGAAGAGGGTCCCAGAGTAGCTTGAATAGCCACTTTGTGTCAAACAAAATGGTGGCAAAGAAGAGATCATGCAAGTCGATATTATCGATCAGATGCATAAATGTATTTAAAAAAAAAAAATGGGGCGCCTGGGTGGCTCAGTTGCTTAAGCGACTGCCTTCGGCTCAGGTCATGATCCCGGGGACCTGGGATCGAGTCCCGCATCGGGCTCCCTGCTAGGCGGGGAGCCTGCTTCTCCCTCTGCCTCTACGTCTCTCTCTCTCTCTCTCTCTCTCTGACTCTCATGAATAAATAAATAAATTATTAAAAAAAAAAAAAGATGCATAAATGCCCTAAACAGTTCTCGTTCCATGTAGTAGATAGTGAAAAGGAAACCTAGACTGAGAATCAGAAGACATTATTATTTGAGCTCTACTCCTCCTGAGTTAGGTGACTTATGTGTAACACTTAAACCTTCATGAGCCTCAAGATTATGACTTTAAAATCTAAGGAGCGCAGTTTAACGTAGATAGTCTATTAAATTGCTCACAATATTTGTCATTCCTGGGAAACTTTCCCAAGTTTAAAAATAATAAATAACACATTCTCAATATGTGCATGGAGGGCTGAGGAAATAAATAATGGTCATTAGATTTCAAATCTGATTTATTCATTCATAATGCTGCAGCATATTCTTCATTTTCTTATTATCTCAATTGTTCTATTGGAGTTTGTCTTAGAAGTGTTGCATGTATTATGTGCAGTGACGACACGGTACATTTATGTCTGTATTTTTGGAATCTAGAAATGATGTCAATACCATATTCTTTTGTTCTAGGAGAGTAAACCGAAAATCTTCTTAAGGGTTTGGGAAAACACCATCTACATTTTGTGTTAAAATAATAAGTCCTTGTCTTTCTACAGTACCCTGTTCTGTTCAGAGCTTTTTCATATTCATTATCTCAGTAGATCCTGGCAATGGCAGTGTGAGATGGCTCTAGCTGATGGCACTATCTCTATGCCGCGGAAGAGAGAAATGCAACACTATGATTAATGAGCTCTGTCCAAGGTTCACACACAACTGATTAGTAAAGGACCCCTGACACTTACTCAATGATTTTTCTTACACCTCACTGCTACTGCAATTAAAACACATTAGTAAGAAACATTTAAGAGAATGACTGTGTAGGCACAAGAGGAGTGTTTTTAAGGAGCCTTCTGCAAGGGATATAGTCTGCAGTTGTCACCTCCATCTGCAGGAGGCAGAACGTCAGCGGTAGATGTTGACTGCATCTCTACAGACTTAAAAGCTCCAAAATTCAAGTGCTGAACCTCAGCTCTTCTCACTTTCCTAATCAAATGGGCAAATTAAAAAATCTGACAAGGGTAAAATCTGTGGTAGGGAAGGCATCATTCTGGCAGAAAAGAATTCCAGTGAAACACTGATAAATGTACTTCTTATCCCTTTGCTTTGCTCAGTGTGGGCACTTAATGTTTGAGAAAAAGTAAGGAAGAAAGAGAGTGAGAGATAAAGGAAGGAAGGGGGGAAGGAAGGGTGAAGGGAGGAGGAAATGAATTAAATAAGTTTCCTACAAACAATCCATATGTTTACCATTTTAAAAATTTACAAGTTTTAATAAATCTTGTGGTAAGTAAATATAACTCCAGTTTATAACTAAAAATAAAATAGAATTGTATTTTCCTACTGAATTATCCTTTTTACATAAAAGACACCTATGCATTAAGATTTAATCAACCTGACTTATTTTCAGTATAGTATACTCTTCCAAATGAGAAGAGTTGGATGATAAACTCTACCAACAATGAGAAGGCAAGTCTCTACTTTATGATTCTCAGCTGCTAAGGATATTGGCACAGTGACATCTTTGCATTTGCTTCTAGAGTCACACACATAAAAAATGCAAATATGATAGATGCCCTTAAACTAAAAGGAATTAACTTTTGAGAATATTCTTTACTGTAATTATGAGAAAGAAAATTAAAACAGAATCAGAACTACCAAAGGTGAAAAAACTCATCCTCTCTGCTGTTAATTAGTTTTATGATGCTAAGTGATTACATTTACACGTTCACTTCATTATGAAGTTTCATTGTGTCTTATATTTCATATGCTGATTAAACATATTTTAATTTTATTATGTTATGTTAGTCACCACACAATACATCATTAGTTTTTGATGTGGCGATCCACGATCCATTGCTTCTCGTATAACACCCACTACTCCATGCAGTACGTGCCCTCCTTAATACCCATCACCGGGCTAACCAATCCCCCCCCCTTCCCCTCTAAAACTCTGTTTGTTTCTCAGAGTCCATAGTCTCTCATGGTTCATCTCTCCCTCCAGTTCCCCCCGCCCCTCATTTTTCCCTACCTTCTCCTAATGTCCTCCATGCTATTCCTTATGTTCCACAAATAAGTGAAACCATATGATAATTGACTTTCTCTGCTGGACTTATTTCACTTAGCATAATCTCCTCCAGTCCCATCCATGTTGATGTAAAAGCTGGGTATTCATCCTTTCTTATGGCTGAGTAATATTCCATTCTATATGTGGACCACATCTTCTTTATCCATTCAACTGTTGAAGGGCATCTCGGCTCTTTCCACAGTTTGGCTATTGCAGACATTGCTGCTATGAACATTGGGGTGCATGTGATATGGCCCTTCTTCTCACTACATCTGTGTCTTTGGGATAAATACCCAGGAGTGCAATTGCTGGGTCATAGGGTAGCTCTATTTTTAACTTTTTGAGGAACCTCCACACTGTTTTCCAAAGTGGCTGTACCAACTTGCATTCCCACCAACAGTGTAAGAGGGTTCCCCTTTCTCCACAACCTCTCCAACATTTGTTGTTTCTTTCCCTGTCCATTTTTACCATTCTAACTGGTGTAAGGTGGTATCTCAATGTGGTTTTGATTTGAATTTCCCTGATGGCTAATGATGATGAACATTTTTTCATGTGTCTATTAGCCATTTCTATGTCTTCTTCAGAGACGTGTCTTTTCATATCATCTGCCCATTTTTTGACTTGATTATTTGGTTTTTGGGTGTTGAGTTTGAGAAGTTCTTTATAGATCTTGGATACCAGCCCTTTATCTGTAGTGTCATTTGCAAATATCTTCTCCCATTCTGTGGGTTGCCTCTTTGTTTTGTTGACTGTTTCCTTTGCTGTGCAGAAGCTTTTTATCTTGATGAAGTCCCAAAAGTTCATTTTTGCTTTTGTTTCACTAGCTTTTGGAGATGTATCTTGAAAGAAGTTGCTGTGGCCGATGTCAAAGAGGTTACTGCCTATGTTCTCCTCTAGGATTTTGATGGATTCCTGTCTCACATTGAGGTCTTTCATCCACTTTGAGTTTATCTTTGTGTATGGTGTTAGAGAATGGTCGAGTTTCATTCTTCTGCATGTGGCTGTCCAATTTTCCCAGCACCATTTATTGAAGAGGCTGTCTTTTTTCCATTGCATGTTTTTTCCTGCTTTGTCAAAGATTATTTGAACATAGAGTTGAGGGTCCATATCTGGGTTCTCTATTCTGTTCCATTGCTCTATATGTCTGTTTTTGTGCCAGTACCATGCTGTCTTGGTGATCACAGC
Source organism: Mirounga leonina (assembly GCF_011800145.1). NCBI lineage: Eukaryota > Metazoa > Chordata > Mammalia > Carnivora > Phocidae > Mirounga > Mirounga leonina. The sequence goes on along the minus strand of NW_023270807.1, from coordinate 24,042,136 downwards.
TTTGTAATATAGCTAGAAATCAGGCAACATGATACCCCCAGCTTTGTTTTTCTTTTTCAACATCTCCTTGGCGATTCGGGGTCTTTTCTGATTCCATACAAATTTTAGGATTGTTTGTTCCAGCACTTTGAAAAATGTCATTGGAATTTTGATCGGCATGGCGTTGAAGGTATACATTGCTCTGGATAGCATAGACATTTTAACAATGTTTATTCTTCTGATCCATGAGCATGGAATATTTTTCCATCTTTTTGTGTCTTCTTCGATTTCTTTCATGAGTGTTCTGTAGTTCCTAGAGTATAGATCCTTTACCTCTTTGGTTAGGTTTATTCTGAGGTATCTTATGGTTTTTGGTGCTATTGTAAATGGAATCGTTTCTCTAATTTCTCTTTCTACAGTTGCGTTGTTAGTGTATAAGAAAGCAACTAATTTCTGTGCATTGATTTTGTATCCTGCCACATTACTGAATTGCTGGATGAGTTCTAGTAATTTGGGGGTGGAGCCTTTTGGGTTTTCCACATAAAGTATCATGTCGTCTCAAAAGAGAGAGTTTGACGTCTTCTTTGCCAATTTGAATACCTTTTATTTCTTTTTGTTGTCTGATTGCTGTTGCTAGGACTTCTAGTACTATGTTGAACAATAGTGGCAAGAGTGGGCACCCTTGACATGTTCCTGATCTTAAGGGAAGGGATCTCAGCTTTTCCCCATTGAGGATGATATTCGCTGTGGGTTTTTCATAGATGGATTTTATGAACTTGAGGAATGTCCCCTCTATCCCTATGCTCTGGAGAGTTTTAATCAGGAAAGGATGTTGTATTTTGTCAAATGCTTTTTCTGCATCAATTGAGAGGACCATATGGTTCTTCTCCCTCCTCTTATTAATGTGTCCTATCACATTGATTGATTTGCAAATGTTGAACGACCCTAGCATCCCGGGGAAAAAGCCACTTGGTCTTGGTGGATGATCCTTTTAATGTATTGTTGGAGCCTATTAGCTAGGATTTTCTTGAGGATTTTGGAATCCATATTCATCAGGGATATTGGCCTGAAATTCTCCTTTTTGATGGGGTCTTTGCCTGGTTTGGGGATTAAGGTAATGCTGGCCTCATAGAATGAGTTTGGAAGTTCTCCTTCTGTTTCTAATTTTTGAAACAGCTTCAATAGAATAGGTATTATTTCTTCTTTGAGTGTTTGGTAGAATTCCCCAGGGAATCCATCAGGCCCTGGACTTGTTTTTTGGGAGGTTTTTGATCACTGCTTCAATCTCGTTACTGGTTATTGGCCTATTCAGGTTGTCAATTTCTTCCTGTTTCAGTCTTGGCAGCTTATAGGTTTCCAGAAAGGCATCCATTTCATCCAGATTGCTCAGTTTATTGGCATATAGTTGTTGATAATAATTTCTAATAATTGTTTCTATTTCCTTGATGTTAGTCGTGATCTCTCCCCTTTCATTCATAATTTTATTAATTTGGGTCCTTTCTCTTTTCTTTTGGATTAGTCTGGCCAGTGGTTTATCGATCTTATTAATTCTTTCAAAGAACCAACTTCTAGTTTTGTTGATCTGATCTACTGTGTTTCTGGTTTCTAATTCATTGATCTCTGCTCTAATTTTAATTATTTCTCTTCTAATGCGTGGCTTAGGCATCGTTTGTTGCTTTTTCTCTAGTTCTTTAAGGTGTAGAGTTAGTTGGTGATTTGGGGATTTTTCTATTTTTTTGAGTGAGGCTTGGATGGCTATGTATTTCCCCCTTAGGACCGCCTTTGCAGTATCCCATAGGTTTTGGACTGATGTGTTTTCATTCTCATTGATTTCCATGAATTGTTTAAGTTCTTCTTTGATTTCCTGGTTGGCCCAAACATTCTTGAGCAGAGTGGCCTTTAGCTTCCAAGTGTTTGAATTTCTGCCCAATTTTTTCTTATGATTGAGTTCCAGTTTTAAAGCATTGTGGTCTGAGAATATGCAGGAAATAATCTCAATCTTTTGGTATCAGTTGAGACCTGATTTGTGACCCAGTATGTGGTCTATTCTGGAGAAAGTTCCATGTGCGTTCAGAAGAATGAGTATTCTGTTGTTTTAGGGTGGAATGTTCTGTATATATCTGTGAGGTCCATCTGGTCCAGTGTGTCATTCAAAGCTCTTGTTTCTTTGTTGATTTTCTGCTTAGATGATCTGTCTATTGCTGAGAGTGGAGTATTGAGGTCTCCTACAATTAACGTATTGTTATCAATATGAATCTTCATTTTGGTTAACAGTTGGCTTATGCAGATGGCTGCTCCCATGTTGGGAGCATAGATATTTACAATTGTTAGGTCTTCTTTTTGGATAGACCCTTTAAGAATGATATAGTGTCCTTCTGTGTCTCTAACTACAGACTTTAATTTAAAATCTAATTTGTCTAATATAAGAATTGCTACCCCAGTTTTCTTTTGAGGTCTGCTGGCATGGAAGATGGATCTCCATCCCTTCACTTTCAGTCTGTATGTATCTTTAGGTTCAAAATGAGTCTCTTGTAGACAGCTTATGGATGGGTCCTGTCTTTTTATCCAATCTGCAACCCTGTGCCATTTTATGGGAGCATTTAGGCCATTCACGTTGAGAGTGATTATTGAAAGGTATGAATTAATTGTCATCATGTTGCCTGTGAAGACGTTGTTTTTATAGATTGTCCCTGTAAATTTCTGTTGTATATCACTCTTGGGGTCTTTCTCCTTTTATAGAACCCCCCTTAATATTTCTTGCAGGGCCAGCTTAGTGGTCACATATTCTTTCAGTTTCTGCCGGTCTCGGAAGCTCTGCATCTCTCCATCCATTCTAAATGACAGCCTTGCCGGATAAAGTATTCTTGGCTGCATGTTCTTCTCATTTAGTACCCTGAATATGTCTTGCCAGGCCCTTCTGGCTTGCCAGGTCTCTGTGGATAGGTCTAATGTTATTCTGACGTTCCTCCCTCTGTATGTAAGGAATCTCTTCCCCCAACTGCCCTTAAGATGGTTTCCTTGATTCTAAGATTTGCGAGTTTTACTATTACATGCCGGGATGTTGGCCTGTTTTCCTTGATCTTGGGAGGGGCCCTCTCTGCCTCTATGACACGAATGTTTGTTTCACTCCCCAGATTAGGGAAGTTCTCAGCTACAATTTGCTCAAATACATCTTCTAGTCCTCTCTCTCTCTCCACTCCCTCCGGGATTCCAATTATTCTGACATTGGAACACTTCATGGTGTCACTTATTTCTCTGATTCTATTTTCATGGATTCTGAGTTGTTTTTCCCTGGCCTCCTCTTTTCCCTTTTTATCTATTATATTGTCTTCCAGGTCACTTATTCATTCTTCTACCTCACTTACCCTAGCTTTTAGATTATCTAGCTTGGATTGGATCTCATTGATAGCATTTTTAAGTTCTGCCAATTCAGCTTTCATTTCTGCCCTTAGAGACTCTATGTTGCCATTAATTGATTTCTCCATTCTAGATATTGTCTTCACAATTGCTAGCCTGAATTCCATCTCCGACATCTTGGTTATATCTGTATCCATTTGTAAATCTGCAGCATAAGTCATAATCTCTGAGTCTTTTCTATTTTGGGGGTTCCTCCTCCTAGTCATTCTGTTGATGGGTGGTTGAGGGAATTTGTAGAGTCCAAATTATTGACCAGAACCCAAGCCAGATGCACCTGTTTTCTAGAGACCTTAGGGTTGCTGGCCTATTGTTTTCCCAGCTTGTCTTCTGGGGGAGGGGCCTGCCGTGCTGTTACTCGGGCAACCCTGTTTGGGCAGAGTTGCCCTGCCCCCAGTGGCAGGGGATGGGCTCAGTGGGAATCAGTTTTGGGGGCTTTTGTTCTCTGGCGGCTTTCCCTGGTGGCTTTCCGCATCTCTTCTGCGAGTCAGAGCAGAAGAGACCGTTTCCAGCCCTCTGCCTCAGAGCAGAGAGATCGCAGTCTGTTCTTCAGTGAGCTCTCCAGGGCACACCGTCTCCGTCTCTGTTCCTGCTGCTATAAACTGCGCCCCTCCGCAGCACTCCCAGTCCTGCCTCCAGGTCGGGCACGTCTCTGCCCTTTGTGCTTCTAAAACTGCCAGCCGCTCCCAGTTCGAGCGCACGTGACCCCGCCACTCCAGGTTTCCGACCGGGGGCTGCAGTTCGCAGGTGCAACCCCGCAGCTCCGGGTTTCAGCCCCCGGGGCTGCCCTAAAGTCCTTTCCCTGCCGCTACCGGTCTGCGAGTCTGTGCCCGTCCCCAGCGAGCGAGGCTGTTGCTCACCGGCGGTGTAGGATCCCCACGGCCAGGCACCCTGCTGCTGCCGTTTATCCTCCGATATCTGCCCGCGGAATCACGGCTCCCTGCTTCGTACCTCGAAACTAACCTCCCGCAATATTCTGTTTGTAGAGATCCAGATCTTCTTACATCTCAGGCTGATTTCGTGGGTGCTCAGAGTGGTCTGGTAGATATCCAGCTCAATTCCGGGGACCAGTTGGAATAGGGTCCCCTACTCCTCTGCCATCTTTTCTTCTCCTTCCCCCATATTTTTGTTTTTAAATAACAATACTGAGAGAACTTTTGGGTTCCAAAAATGAAGAAAATACACTTGGCTGCACAAAATGGTTCTCATTATTTGATTCACTCTGTCTTAAGGGCATTTCTTTTTTTTAAAAGCTATTAATGCTTAGTAATATGTACAGAAATAGTATGAATGGTTAAATAAAAGTAAAATAGAAATACTCCTGAGGCTAATGGAAATGTAGGTGAAGGCTTGTTTGCATGGAAAATGAAAATCAAATGATTTTCCCTTTAGAAAATCTACCCTCCTATATAGATCAAGTCATCACTATTTATCAGATGTTTGTCCATTTCTCTGTTATGTCCATGTGTAGTCTTCAGCCAATCTCTGGTTGTAACAGTCATTTGAAAAAGGTTCAAATGAAGGGTAGAGGGAAACAGGGAGGTGGGAGAGACAGAAAAATGGCCAGAGGAAGGGAGGAAGGGAGGGAGGAGAGAGAGACAGTTTTTTTTTTCTTTCTTTTTTTTTTTTAATTTTAAAGAAATTGAGAGTTGCTCAGAGATATTATGTTCTTTCAAAAGGTTTTCTCAAAAAGTCCCAGAAATATATTTTGCTGGAGAGAAACTGGGCACAAGTTCAGTGTAACCATAGTATTTTTCACACCAAAATGTCTGGAACTGCACTTGCCCTTGGAAGAGCTTTTCAAGTCATTAAAGCCTGTCTTGTCCAACCACCTCAAATGATGAATGATGGAGAACTATATGCTGGGGTTTCATTTAATTTGTATCTGGAAGGAATGTTATAGCTCACAACCAAATGTCTTCCAAATAAACACCTTGTTGATTGATGTGATGCATCATAAGACAGAAGGTTTTTTGAATTGGGAATATATGATAGAAGCTGAACATATGGTTTTATATAGGAAAAGAAACTCTTCCAGAACATGTGAATGAAATAGCATTTTCAAAGCTATTTCAAAAATATTACATTTTAGAGATGTTAGCAATTGCCTGGCCTAGAATTTAATCAACAGCAAAAGCTTTGAAAAGACTCCAGGACAAAGAATGTAGGTAATGTGAAAAATGTCCTTCAGGCCAGAAAGCATTGCTAACAAATTGTCGTGATTCTGTGCTACAGGAATCATTCATACCAATGTCAATAATAGCTCCACAAAATGTAATTTCATAGATACTGAGATATCTAATATAAACAGCCTGCCTATTTTGCCTTTTAAGTTCTATTCTGGTAAACCCATTGAAATAATTAAAAAGAGGTGGTGCTTTTTAGGGAAGTTGTACCAAACAGAAATTGTCAAATTGTGACTCATGTGTATCAATGAGGATCAGCATAAATTACATATGTCTGATCTACATATTTATAATTTATTAAGATATTTACAAAATTTACTTTCAACTTATGTGCTAAGATTAAATTAGCATTAATTTCAATTTACTATTTTAAGCATACAAATATGAAACCTAAATCTGATCTTCAACAACATTTAGGAATTACATTCTTTACTATGACTTAAAACAGTTCTGATTCAATCATATAAGCCCATTTAGACACAAAGGGCTTTGGGACTCCTGTCCCACAGGTCTTTTAGATTCCAAATACACCAACGGTCAGCAGCAGCCAGATCATGACCGGATACCATCATCTATCTTTGTCCATCTGGATCATTCGTAAGTAGTTTGGTTATCATCAGCTGCCCTAATCCCTTACAACTTGCTAGTTGCTGAACATGATACGTCACAGCTTAAAATAGGCTCTTAACAAACGTTTCCTCATGTGCTCCTCCTAGCAATCCTTTGAGAGAAGTATTCTAATAATCTGGTTTGAGGAGAATAAAACCAGGCCTTTCCCAAGGCAAAAATGGCAGCTGAATTCAGTTTTCTTGAGGTCAAATTGCAGCCTTTATTTACTTTATCATATTATTAACACTTTTGAGGCTAGTTGAGGATTTGATGAGCACACACACAAAAAAAGAGGGAAGAGACTTTTAAATAAGAAGGTATGTAGTCTAGGGGTGCCTGGGTGGCTCAGTCGTTAAGCGTCTGCCTTCAGCTCGGGTCATGATCCCAGGGTCCTGGGATCCCTGCTCAGCGGGGAGTCTGCTTCTCCCTCTCCATTCTCCCTGTTTGTGTTCCCTCTCTTGCTGTCTCTCTCTCTGTCAAATAAATAAATAAATAAATACATCTTAAAAAAAAAAGGAAAAGAAGGTATGCAGTCCACACTCCAAATCATAATTTAAGTGGCCTTATTTCTAAAGCCAGCCTTGAGTGAAATATCCGTTCATTATAATATTTAGAAATAATTTAGAACATTTACTACTTTTCCACTTTATTAGTGTACAATTATATTCACTTCATATAATGACTTATTAGCCCTAATTTTGCTTAGAGTATGTGTATTACGATTAAGATTGCCCTTGGAAATTGTTATGGAAAATTATTATGTAATCAAGTTATTCCTTAAAAGTTATTCTTTACTGGCATATTTTGAAGAGCTAGATAATTTTATCTGTGGTTGACAATAAGGGATTTTTTAAAAAATTGTTATCACTATAAGATTTAAGATATTTGAGAAATTACAGATAAACCTATTGACCATATTATGTACATTTAATGTGTGCTGAACATATTAATTACGTTCCTAAAAATACGGGAAGCTTCCCCTCACCCAAAAAATACAGGAAGCTCCCAACCTTTGAGTTATACTATAAGGTTTCTTATGTTATTTAGTTGCTTGGACTTCTTCTCTGGAAAAAAATGTATAAATACTGACTAAGATCTCAAGATATCCTTCAAAAGTCCCTTTCAATCACAGTATACCTGAAGGAAACAAATGATAGGAATATTTGGTAGAAACCTATAATATTTTATAAATTAAAACTAAAGGTACATTATAAATCCTAATGTACATACACACACACACACATTTTTCCTTTTATTGTCTTCAGGAATTGTGCAGTTGGGGATACATTAAGTGTAAATAGATATGTTACTTTTTTATTATTTGAGGTTTTTTTACAATACTATGTAATAAGATATTAATAACAAGTCAGTCATTTGATAATCTTCCAGAATTAAAACAGCAAAAGGATATTACTAGAGGTTCTTTAGGCTAAGAATTCCTTTGGTATAGAAACTACTGAACATGTCATACAAAGGCTTAAGGAGCCTTAATGCTAATAACAGAGATTTACCAGATTTATAAAAAGGGAAATCACTGAGCCTCTGACCTGTCATTGTGTTCAGTGCACTTTTAAGTATGGGAAGAAAAAAAAAGTATCTGATCTAACTACATCTTTTCTCAAAATGTCAGATGTATGTTTTCTACATTATAACATCCCTGAAAAAGAGGTACATCTTAGAGTCAAGAATTGAGTTGAGAGCATTTTATCCTTCCTTAATGGTTTATCAAGTGATGGCCTATTTTATAACCATCTTAGATTTGATAAAATAAAGTATTATCAAATGTCCAAATTATCCACATCTCTAATAATTTTAAAATTGTATTAGCATAACTAGTAATAAGCCTTTAGAGTATATTGCTACCCACAAGCATGCATATATTTATTTCAACTTCTCCTTTACCCTTGGCTCAGAGGTAGAATGGCGGGATTTAACTGGGACCTAGGCCATGACATTAGACCTACATTGGGAAGCCAGGGATACAAGTGCCAAGTTAAAGCAGACAGACTAATGAGAAAAGGTTGGCCTGCCCAGCTTCTTTGTCAATGAGAAAAGAAAGGAAAAGGAATCAAAAGCTTCAAAAAATAAATTCTGTACAGGATGTAGAAATGCAGAATTCAAGAATAAATGGAGATTTCAACATCCATCTCTCTCCATCACTTTAGGGAAAATTGCAGATAGGCTGCCAAAATTTTCTATTGCTCATCAGTAATTCCTTCCAATTTCTTTTTATGGACAACGACTTTGGAAAGGATAAATTTGAAGAAGATTTGTATAGGTATTAGAGAAGATCTGTAACAATAACTCCCAAATTTATAGCTCTCAATGCATCATTCCTGCACTTCACTCTGGACTTGCCCTAAACTGGAAAAGACAATAAACACTAACCACTCAAAAGCTGACTAGGCTGAGGTGAGTCCACATTGGCTCCACCCACATCAGTATGCCTTTGACCTTCTTATTATTATCTGCTTCAAAAATTTAATTAGAGAGAACATGGAAAGTGTGGATTCACATTGCAAATAGCCCATATTTTTCTTTCAAGCTTCTCAAGATGTTATATGTACAGAAAAAACTTGTATATTTTTGCAACTTATTTCAGAATAGATTCAGAATAGTAAGAGCCCAGTTGAGCTCATCTAGTCACCCCATCTCTGTTCTCTCACTCTGGCTGAACTCTCCAAAGTCACAGACGATGGGTCCAATCTTTGCCCTACTGCACTCAAGATTGAATAACATGTGTGCCTCCAGTTTTAAATCAATGCATTGTTGTTGACTCTCATGAAAATGATTCAGTACATGAGTTTATGGAGACTATTTTGTACTTTACTTCTGGCCTTACCTATAATGAAACTATGTTTCCCACAGTGCTTAATAGATATATAGATACATAGTTTTAATAAATATGATTACTATATTCTTTTATTAGATCCTTTTGATTTCTAAGCTGCTTGGTTTATCTTTCCCTCACTCATTTTATTTACTTTTACTTACGTAAAGTCCATAATAAAGAGAACTACTTAGAATCCTCAGTCTCAACTACACACACACACACACACACACACACGATCTCAACTGCACTCTCTCTCTCTCCTCTACCAGTGTTATATGAACTGCTATTACCAAATTTAAGGGAGTAGAGAATAGCCCTATAGACCTCTCTGGAGTCAAAGACTAAATTTTTCAACAATCATTTACTTGCACTTAATGGTTTCCAGGATATATACTAATAATCCTAACTCACTGCATACTAATGAATATAAATGTTTTCAAATGCTTTCACTTACAACCTAAGGTTCATTCATTTATCTGGAAGACATTTGTGGAGTGTCACTTACATGCCAGATATACAGTGGTATACAAATATAAATTAAAAACATGAGGACAAATGAAAGATAGGAAAAACATACAAAGATAAAAGATTGCAGCTGACATCAAGGGTCTCATAGCTGGGCAAGGATGATCAGTGTGATCAATGCTGTAACAGAGGTACGTGGAAGGGCAGGTGAGGAGCAGAGCAGAATGGAGAGACACATGAAAATGTGGAAATATTTACCTCCCAGCCTCCTGGGGCATATAGACAAGATGCACAGAAGAGAGGACCTTTGAGCTAAGATGGAGGATGAATAATACTTTTAATGACTTAATCATAAGTTATGATGAGCTCTTGATATTTTATCAAATGCTAGGTTAACATTGAAATGGAAGAAAATGGATAACAATTAACCATACAAAGAATAATTAAAAGGCATTTATAAATTCCCACCCCCCATCTCCACACTCAGCAAACCCTCTTTGCTAATCTGAACCTAAGATTCAGGTGTTAACCCTAAAGTCACGTCCTCAGAGAAACCATAGGTGACACAAAAATCTAGATATGCTCCTCTCTTTATAGTCTCTTAAGACATCCCACACTTTTCCTTTACAGCCTTTATCAAAATTTGTAACAGTCTGTGTGCTTATCTATGCCCTGCATCCTCATTAGATACAGGATCAGATTGCCAAATTGGATCCATGGATCAAAGATTATATCCAGCTTTAAGGATACAGGCAATCCAGATGCTCTGGCAAAGGACAGAGTTCTGGGGCAATCAAAAACTTCTTCCAGGTCCTTCACAAATCAGACATGTCCCAGAATAATCAGTGATATCTCTAGGTGAGTCCTCATGATTAACTTACAGAATAGGGAGCATTTAAATTATACACTATCTCCATTTTATATCAGCTGTGAACTGAATTGTGTCCCCTCAAAATTCATATGTTGAAGCCCTAGCCCCGAGTGTGACAGTGTTTAGAGATGGAGTCTTTGGGAGTTAATTAGGTTTAGATGAACTCATAAGTGTGGGCTCCTCATGACGGGATTAGTGCCTTTTAAGTAGGCATACCAGAGAGCTGGCTCTCTTTCTCTCTGCTATGTGAGGACACAGAAGGCACCATCCTCAGGGAACTCTTACCAGAACCTGACCATGCTGGTACCCTGATCTTGGACTCTCAGCCCCCAGAATGGTGAGAAAATACATTTCTGTAGTTTAAGCCACCCTGTTAATGGTGTTTTGTTATGGCAGCCTGAGCAGAGGAATACAATATCCCAGAGAGTTGTCTAAGTTATGTGCATTCTCCAGGGAATTGACTGTATATGGAATTTTTTAGCCACTGTCATCCTACTTAGCACTTTCAATAGAGAAAGATCCCATCCTCCTAACAAGTGTGATGTGTCTGCTTACTGGTAGACCAAGAAAACAAACTGGGTTTTCTGTCTTTTTCTGTCTTTTTTTTCCTCCAGAGCATTACTCATACTCCCACTTCCACAAAGGGAGTGAAGTGTTCACAGCCAAGATGCTTTAAGGCTTCCGTGCCACCTGTGAACTTGAGGACAGGGACTCCGCCTATTTTGTTCACCACTGTTTATCTAGCTCTCTGCACATTGCCTAGCACCTAGCTATTAAAAGAATGAGTAAATTAGTGATGCTTATTAACTGCTGTGTAAAATTATAACTTAGAATTGTTCGTTCTAAATATGCTTCTGTGAAGCCCCAAGAAGTATATTCTACTTCTAGTACTTGGTTATTGGATTCCTCATTGAACTGACTGTACTATATTTTCTAATGAAGTAAACAGTTGGCTTGTTTTTATGTAGTCCAAACTACTTCCTTGTTGAAATTATGTTCTTGTAGATTTAGGGTAATTGAAGAAAAGAACACAGGCTTTTCATAAAAAAGTAGAAAATATCTCTCCAAAGAACCACTGATTCTTTTTTTTTTTTTTTTTTAAGATTTTATTTATTTATTTGACAGAGAGAATGAGAGAGAGAGAGCACATGAGAGGGGGGAGGGTCAGAGGGAGAAGCAGACACCCTGCCGAGCAGAGAGCCCGATGCGGGACTCGATCCAGGGACTCCAGGATCATGACCTGAGCCGAAGGCAGTCGCTTAACCAACTGAGCCACCCAGGCGCCCCAGAACCACTGATTCTTTAGCAAATAAGCATTTTCGCAGCAGATAGGAAACAATGAATTGCCCTATTATTTTGAAAATTCAACATGAGTTTCTTGAGAGGCTAGAAAGATCAAATTTATAACAATTAATGAATCCTACCTGTATGGGCCAGGTTGCCAGCATTGGCCAGATGGTAGACTCTCAGATGTAATTCAAGACAGCTCAATGAAGGGGCTATTTCACATAGGAATGGTAAAGCAGCTAGAGCCTAGTGACAGCAGGAAGCCTTTAAAATTGCGCCCTGAGGGCAGAAGCAGAAGGCCCTACTATGGAGTATGTATCTAGTACTACGGACTATGTTCCACTACTCTAGAATGAAGCAGCCACACAATGGGAAAAGGGCTGCCCCACCAAACCTTGGTCAAGCAGAGGAGAGCAGACACCATCGTGGAGGATAAACCTCATCTCTTTCTCTCCCTGTCCTTCTATTTCTTGCAGTGCCTTGCGTTGGCCTAATTTAAGAGAATGCTAGGAGGTGGTGGAGACCCTACGTGACGCAGTCTGTAGAGGTCAGCCTCTGAGGCACAGAGCAGAGTGGATGAGGCAAAAGAATAGGTACAGGAAAGCAAACAGAAAATAAACATCAGAACCCCTAAAAATTTTATAAAAATACTCTTTTAACATAAATTAATTCCATTTTCAGAACCTAAATTATATCTTTTTTCAAATGCTTTTGGCTAATGAAATAATTTATCCCCTGATTTCAACTAAAATAAAATGAATATTAAAGTGAATATTGAATTAAATTTGTAATAAAAAGATGAGTCTCCGTGAAAATTTTCCAGAGAAGAGCTGTGAAATTATAGATTTCAAACCCCCTAGCACAATAAATCTACCCAGATTTAATACTGGTAAAGTGGACAATCAGCCATTTGAATGACATGACTATGATTAATGCATTACTCTCATTTGAAAAATATATAGTAAATTTTATTTTTAGGAAGCTTAGGTTTTCGGTAAAGGTCTGGCAGTCATTTGCAGACAATCTAACAATTGAACCTGGACCACATCATAGTATCATGTAAAACAAGCAAATGATTTGATGTCTTACTGAAACTTAAACTCCTAGTTATGTGTGTTGTATGAATTTTTAGGGTACCTTAATTTTCCTGATGTATTCTAAAGTAGCAGTTCTAAAATGCATGTCTTCCAGTGCTCAGATCCTAGTACAAAGTAGAGTTCTATGCTTTCAGTAGATCTTGACTAGACAAGATGTATGAAATAGGAGCACAAGCTTTACTCAGCTCAGAACTTTTTTGGCCATGAACAAAGGTGCTTGATGCTCTCAAATTCTGTTTGAACTTTTAAAGTCATGCATCTCTTGTATTATCAAAATAAGAAGGAAAAAAATTGTCTTCTGAGGATACTCTGAAGATAAAACTAAATGCATTTTCTTATCACCAAATTAAGAAAGGGTCAATAATAGTCAACATTTTTACATTATTTAACTTGCATTAAAGATCCAGTATTTTGGAGTGTGTTATTTCAGGCACTATTTCTTCATTAAGAGACCCATATACATGTTTTACTGGCCCCTACTTTCTCAGTTTTTATTTTGTAATCTCCAGATTTTGTAGAAGCCACACATTTTTGAAAACTGTAAATTTGAACAGCCTTTACTTCCAACACAAAGTCATCCAAAACACACATAAATACTCCAAAGGCAAACTATGCTATAAGGAAATGACTATTTCTAGATCCCTCCTGATAGTGAGGAAAATAAATAATGGGAAGCCATTTTGATGTTATTACAGCATTGATGAACAGAATCATTAAACTAGTCTGCTTATAATGAGAAACAACCTATGTTAGGACAACATTGTGGAAGATGTTTCTGAATTTGCTTACTTGGGGCACTGGGCTATCTTCTGTACGTTCTATCTAATCTCCACATCTAGAAAGGTTTTCTTTAAATGAGAACTTTAGGAAGAATAACAGTGACATGTTGCAAAAGACTGAACTCACATGCTTTATCAGGACAAAACATATTTAAAATATTTTTAACTTAATATAAAAAATTATATACAACACTTATGAAAGATTCCAATATTAATTCCTAATTTATTCTCCTTAAGGAGCTGGAGGGAACCCTTCGTAAGAGCTGTGGTATGGTAACAGTATGCTGTATGTCACTTCTTGACTACAGCAGACATGGCTAATCCGTCCTCATTGTTCCATTCTTACTGGGTCCTCAGAGGCTTAGAACTTATCTCAATTCAGTAAACTGGGCAAACAACACCTATCAATTCACATTACCCCATTATTCATTATTCAGCACATATACATTAACCTAGGCATTGTGCAAGGTACTAGAGATTCAACAGTGATAAATAAATAAATAAATAGGAATGGCACCTATGCCCAAGGAGCTGAATCACTAGTGGAATGTAGTTTTAAAGGCAGCTAATTATAATAGACTGTTTCAAGGATTCTAATGGAAATAATACAGGCTATCATGGATACCACAGAAAAGAAATACAGATTTCTCTGTAAGGAGATGGGAAAGACAGAATATTCTAGGTTGGGATTAAAGTCCAAGTCTGGAGAAGGAAGATAGAGTCTGAGATGGAGAGAGCTCCTCTGTGAAACCACATTGCTGACCGGGTATACTCACAGAATTGAACAGAAAAGCATGAGTATGGAATGGAAATAGATTAGCCTGGAGAGTTAACCTGAGGCTACATAAATAAGAAATTTTTAGGATATTTTAGGAAGTTAGACATCTATCCTAAGAGAAATATAAAACCATTAAAGGGTTTTAAAGTGTTTTGGAAAGACTTCTGACTTTTGTATGGAGAATTAGTGAAAGGAAGAGAAGATTGGGGGGGAGGACCATATTGAGAGGCTGACATACTGATCAAAGCTGATCCAATATAAGGCAAATGGTACTGGGGATGAAGATAAGTGGAGAAATTCATGAGATATTTAGAGGATAAATTTGATGGGATTCAGTGGTCAACCAGATATGGGAAAGGAAGAAGACAGATGGTTCAAGAATTATGCCTAGTTTTCTGACTTTGGAAACTGGATAAACATTGTTTTCATTTACTGACATAGGCTAGACAGGATGAAGAACAAATATGGGGGAAGAAGATGAACTCAGTTTTAGGTAGATGGACTTGGAGGAGCCTGTGGGTCAGCCAAAAAAAGATAACTAATTCACAATGGGAAATACAGGTCTAAAAGTTCATTAGAAAAAGCTGGTTTGGGATCATACAACTGGAATTTATCCATAGAAATGTTCCTGAAGTCATTTAAATTAATGAGGTCATTTTGGGTTTGAGGATATTTTAAGAAAAGAGAAAACAAGAAAGCACCTCAAATAATAAAAACATTAAAGGGAATTCCTGAAAATTCTTTGAGAAGTTTCACACAGCGGGCCAACCGTGTCTTCTAGCTATATAAATGAAGAAAGTTTTATCTGGGGTGAGCATCCTAGCAGATTCAAACCTTAGACTACTCTAGACAGCTGTCAAATCTGGACTTTGTTGAATTGAATTCTTACTGTACCAGGAATCCCCTTTCTTGGTCCCTATGAGTGGCACAGCATGGTTCTAGAGTTATATAAAGATGAAGAGAGTGCCCTGAGAGAGAAAAAAAACAGTGATACGATACCTGCCAATAATGGAAGCAGTCTATAGGACACATCTAGCTAAAAGGAATTTTTTTCCTAAAGCTTTTAAGCGGGAAAATAAACTCATGGCAGTAGTAAAATGAGCTTCTACCTCTCGTCATTGTAGCAACCTGTGGAAGCATAGCAGGAGCATAATCAAGGAGAGATGGAAAGAGGAAGCTGTGAATAAAACTTTCACCTTCAACTCGGAGATAAGTGATCTTAGAAGTGTCATCTTACCTTTTGTATGCTTTCAGTATTTTAGTTCATTTAGGCTAACAATGCCTGTTAGCACTGATAAGTTTCCAGTTGGATCCCAGGTTTTTATGCTGTTTAAATAGTGTCCCAATACATTCTCACAAAGGTGGTCTGCAAACGACATTTTGAAAACCTCTGAAGTCGGGGAAAATTGAAAATTGAAATATTCCAAGACAGAAATGATTCGAGTTACTGAGGGGTGAACTTGTGTAATTGATAAGGAAAGATAGAGGTCTCTAATAGTGCTTACTCTTAGGAAACCAAGGGAAAAGAAATAATAATATTACCAGGTTTAATCCAGATTTAGTCTGCTTAAGTAGTCAGTGTATAGAGATATCCCAATTTTACTCAGATTCTCCTCATACAATCACTAGGAATCTATTCGGCCCATCAAGGTGACATTGCACGCTTGAGAAGAAGGGTAGCAGATAAACATGGCGGCGCAGGTGCAGGATTTGCTTCCCGCCAGTTATGTAGTGTTTAATGCCATTTAACTTATCTCCAAAAACTGTTATGAAAAAACCACAGTCCTAGTAAACACTGTTACTAAATGCGTTGCATATGCACAGAAGAGGCCATAAGAAATGAGATCCCTTCTGCAAAAGTGGGTTGTAAAACTTTGTGATATACAAATTTCCATCAGAAAGGGTACTGATCCAGATGTGACTGCCAGAGAGTCCCTAAGGGCAAAATTATTCCAGATAGGAAGTGTGGATTAGTTTGACTCTCTAAATAGTTCATGTTTCAGCAAACCTAAATTGATTTTCCAGAATTAAACTCTCCAAGATAGAGATATGTTAATCTAACTTCCGGCTTAAAATAGTTCTAAGACAGAATTTCTGTTCTATAACCTTAGGCCCTGTCAAACCCATCCTGTATCCAGTATTCTTCATCTTTCTTATAGTACCTCCATTCACCCATTACTGAAGCAAAAAATATAGAGTTATTCTATATTTACCATTTTTTTCACTTGCCACATCAAATCCATCAGAAAGTTTTATTGATTATATTTAAAATACATCCTGAATCTCCTATCCACAGTGTGGCCTGATCTGAGCCATCATCATCTTTTGCCTAGAATTCCATGAAAGTCTTCTCATGGCTTTTGCTCGTAACCTCCTCCAATCATTTGCTGATAACCCATTCTTTCCCAGCAGCAGGAATTATCCTTCTCAACTATAAATCAGTTATCACTCAACTGCTCACAACTCTTCAATGTGGTCCCATTGCTACTTGACAAAACAAACAAGTGAACAAATGCAATTACCTTTCACAGGAAACCAAGGCCTCTTGCTACCTTTCCTAGCACACCTTCATTAATTGTCTTGCTTGTTCAGCCAATTAGCTGTACGTGTGTTGAGAACAAGTTTCTGGAAACAGATTATCTAGGCTTGCGTCTAAGCTTTACTGCTTTCTAGCCAGGGCAAATTATTGTACCTTCCTGTGCCTCACCTGAAAATAAATGATAAAATGGAATGTACTTCACAGAGAGAGTTTGGAGATGCTTTATGTTTGTTGAAATTCTCACATTTATTCATTCTTCAGGACTTTGGTATCTGCTGTCTCCTTTACCAGGATTGCTAATTCCCAGGTCTTGGCTTGGCCATCTCCTCCTCACCAGTTGGGCTATTGGAAGACAAGTCCTTAGGATATGCTCCCTCATCAGCCTGCTTATTTCTCTCCTATCTCCTAACTTTAATGATTTTCATGTTCATTTTTTTTTTTAATTTTCCTGTATTTCTTCACCTAAATTCTAGAGGACTGGAAACTTGCTTTCCCTAATACCAAAAACACTATCTATCAGCAGGAATCAAATTTACTGTAAAGTCCTATTTGGAAGACTGAAGAGTGTTTGTGGATCTCATTTAATCTCAGGAAAAGCAGTACCTTCAGTTACTAATCAATAAAACAAGAAAAAAATGTTGAAAACACAATGTAGATATTATTTATAGATATCTCAGTATCCAGCATAAAAACATGGGCAGAAAAAGACATATCAAGGCCAGAATTTGGGTTATATCTCTCAGGAAGAAGAGGGAGGGTGGGAATCACAGCAGGGACAAAGTGAGCTCCAGAATTCCACTTTATTTCCTTAAGTTACATTGTATTATACAATATTTTGATGAAATTAATATAAAATTTTAAATTATCCATTAAATTATATTTAAAAGTTTAAATTATCCATTAAAACTGGTGGGAAAAAACTCTGCCCTCAATCTCTCATTATCTGATGCTCTTTTGGCCTCATTGGTCATATCTGTTTCCCTAAGATCATTTGTATGATGAAATTATTATTTTATATTTTCCAAATTAAATACTGCCTACCTAAAAAAGGGCTAAAGGTTTCTCACATGTTAAAATATTAAACTTAAAATAAACATCTTTAAAAGAAAAAGATTTGGGGAAAATTAAGAGAGAAGAGAGAAATTCAGAGGATGTAGTTAATTCAGTTATGTACTAAAGTTACTATTGAGGATATTATAGATTTTCCCAGATCAGTAAAGCAATTCACAGTAACATATATAAAGTTGTGCATTTTCCTACTGGGACATTATCCTAGACAACAATTGCATTAAAAAAAAATTGTTGGAGGGAGACAAGCCTGGGTGGTGTAATCTTTTTGCTTATTTTCACTTTGTGGATCTAGAAACTCAGTTTTACTATCTTTCTAGACTTAGCAGGTCCTGGAGGAATGGTATACTAACCAAACCCACAAGAAATAGATGAGTATAATAAGAACCATCAATTTAGCAATTTACAAAAGGAGGCACACATTCCCAATGAACTTCGTATCATCTTCATTGTCGATGATACAAAACTGCCTGGCAAACATGAAGCAACAGCAAAGTAGGTAAAGTATATTTCATCTAGACCCCAATAAAACCATATTAATTCCCTCTAGCCCAAACCAAATGCATCCATCCAGAGTCAGGTCCTCTATCCACTGGGTGCTAGTTCCTTGGTCTCCCAGGAACAGCGCAGAGTTCACATTCCCAACTTCTTACTGTCGGAGCTTCCACTTCTTTCTAGTCACTCCCTCTTTTCATCAGCTTGTACTATTGTAACGACTTTCAGTAACCTCTTAAGTGTCCTTAACATCCTTGTTTCTTTCATCCTTTCCTCCTCCCTGATGCCTGCTGTCCCTTTCTTTTACTTCATCATGCCTCCCCAGCCTAATATTCTTTTCTGTTAACTTGAAACAACAAAGATTTCTCTTTTTTTTATTATGTTATGTAAATCACCATACATTACATCATTAGTTTTTGATGTAGTGTTCCATGATTCATTGTTTGCGTATAACACCCAGTGCTCCGTTCAATACGTGCCCTCTTTAATACCCATCACCAGGCTAACCCATTCCCCCACCCTCCTCCCCTCCAGAACCCTCAGTTTGTTTCTCAGAGTCCATAGTCTCTCATTCTAATTTTAACAATGGGAAGGTCTTTTTTAAAAACATGGCAGTAAAATGTGCTTTCTGAATTGGAAATGATGTGAGGAACAACAGAGCTGCGTGTTATTTATCGCAGTAGATAGTATCTTGGCAAGATGAATATGAAATAGGTGAAATTCCCATTGTAAATTGTGTGGTGTTCTCAGGAATTCTCCCTGTGATTCAGGTAGAGGATAGGGGCAGTATGTTAAAAATAATAATAATAATGCCTTTAATATGTGGAAGTTGTCAATCAAAATACAGAATTATACATAGACAGCCCTGGGCATATCA
The DNA here is from genome assembly GCF_011800145.1 of Mirounga leonina. NCBI lineage: Eukaryota > Metazoa > Chordata > Mammalia > Carnivora > Phocidae > Mirounga > Mirounga leonina. The sequence goes on along the minus strand of NW_023270807.1, from coordinate 24,022,859 downwards.
GCACCCTAATTATAGAAACTCTGGCTCGTCACCAATGTTTCAACACTTGGTTTATTTCCTGTTCAACTTGTTCAATAGAGCCAGAGTTAATTGGTTTTCCAAATGAGTAGTTAAAAATATAAAGATCTAGCTTCATTAAGTGGAGGCTATCCTCATTATGCACCAGTGACTTGTAAGTCTATGTAAAGGTTAGTAGGGTGAGCTGTCAGAGCATTGTGTACGAAACCGCAGCTTTGACTTGGTCCTAATATGGCTAATAACTAATACATATTGAAAGCCACGGTTGTTGGTAAAAATAGAGAGAGGTTTTATGAACTGAAATTTCCCCAAACCAAATATATTTATTAAACAGATTGTCTAAAAACAGAGCATTTTCTTTTTCAAATCCAATGTATTTTATTTTTCTGCCAGAAGAGGCATTTAGAATTTCCCTACAGCGAGAGAGAGAGAGAGAGAGAGAGAGAAAGTCTATGTACCAGTAGAGATTTAGCACATTGTGAATTTTTTAATATACTGCTTAGCATTTCTATAATTGTCATTCTTCTATAGCACAGTGATGCATTTAATGTGATATTTTGACACCATAAGTGACAGGATCAAACAAACAAAAAGGCAATATGTATTGGGATAGTTTTGGACTTCTACATATGCACAAGAAAATCATAAAGCAGTGAACTTATTTTCCAAAATAAGTACCTTTTTTAAAAATAAGTTGAACACCATCATCAGTAATGCTGTTCTCATATACTGTTAAACATAATTCTCAAGAAATGTCATCATCACTTCGCAGTAGAGTCATTATTTAGGGGGCAGCATCTACCTTCGTTGTAGAGAAACAAGAGAACTCAGGTTGTGTTTAGGAAAAACTTTCAGAAAAGCTGCACAGGAATAAATCCTGATTTCATACGTCTCTGCCACTGCATAGCGTTTCAGCAACCACCTCCTTGTTTCTGAAGACCATGACAGAAATGTCGTCAGAGAAACTCTCTTAAATAGAAACACTGAAACTGAAATCTACTAACTTCTAGCCGTGATATCAGTTGTAGAAAATATATGGTTTATTTATTTATTTATTTTGTTGGTGTTGTTGTTTATTTTATGTTATGTTAATCACCATACATTCCATCATTAGTTTTTGATGTAGTGTTCCATGATTCATTGTTTGCATATAACACCCAGTGCTCCCTGCAGAACGTGCCCTCTTTAATACCCCTCACTGGGCTAACCCATCCCCCCACCCCCCTCCCCTCTAGAACCCTCAGTTTGTTTCTCAGAGTCCATAGTCTCTCATGGTTCGTCTCCCTCTCCAATTTCAGCCCCCCTTCATTTTTCCCTTCCTACTGTCTTCTTCTTTTTTTTAAAGATATAAGTCAATCAGAGAAAGACACAGATCATATGATCTCACTGATATGAGGAATTCTTAATCTCAGGAAACAAACTGAGGGTTGCTGGACTGAAAATATATGGTTTAAATTAGGACAACTCCTATAGGTTTAAGGGGAATATTTTGCACATAAAAATATTAAAGTAAATTCACGTAGGAGGATCCTAAATGCCACCTCATATGAATATGGTGAGTTAATTTTGTTTCATTACATAACTCTTGGCATTCCACATTTTAATAGATTTATTCTTTAAGAGTAAACTAATCTTTCTTTGGCAAATTTAATTGTAAAAATAGCTAACAATGATATACTCGTGTCCTAGGGCTGTGGTCACGAAGTACCACCAACTGGGTGGCTTAAAACAAGAGAAGTTTATTCCCTCTTAGTTCTGGAAGCTAGAATTCTGAAATCAAAGGGGCAGCAGGGTTGTACTCTGAGAAGCTAGGCAGAATCCTTTCTTGCTTCTCCATTGGTGGTGATAGCTGGCAATCTCCACATAATCTCCTTTACAGGTTACAGGGGATAGAATCTCAACATACATTTTGAGGAAACACAATTCAGACTAACTGTTTTGTGGAAGTACTTTCTAAATCAGAAGCATTGTGCATACTTATTTAACTCAAATTCACTTATTATTTTGGCAAGTGGTGAGTCTGAGAAGTGCATTATTCCATCATCTTAGATTTGGTGGGAGGTACTGAGGGTGAGGTCTGGTTCACTAAGGAAGTTTTGATATTTGTGAGAGCTCTGTTTAGTTGAAGAGCATAGCTGAAAAATCCTTTCTTATAATAAAATCTGTTTTGTTTATTGATTCTGCTTTAATATTGACAAATATTCTAGGAGAACATATTTAACAATACAATCAGCAGGGCACCTGGGTGGCTCAGTTGGTTAAGTGACTGCCTTCGGCTCAGGTCATGATCCTGGAGTCCCGGGATCGAGTCCCGCATCGGGCTCCCTGCTCGTCAGGGAGTCTGCTTCTCCCTCTGACCCTCCTCCCCTCATGCTCTCTGTCTCTCATTCTCTCTGTCTCAAATAAATAAATAAAATCTTTAAAAAACAAAACAAAACAAAACAAAACAAAAAAAAACAATACAATCAGCAGAGTTTAATGTACTAGTTATTATCAACATAGGGTTTTATGGTGGGTATCCAGGGGCAAGTTATACAAAGCCTAGAGTTTATATAACCTAGCCAAGGAGGAAGGAGTCCCCCAGAATGAAAGTAGAGTCCAGGACTCATGTGCTTGGTTGAGTAAATTAATTCCACATTTTTCACTAAAAGCAAGGGCAAAAAAAATTTTCCCCCTAATAATTACTTCAGGGATAGAAATGTTTATGGAGATCAAGTCTGTACCGGCTTTCTAATAACACCAAGGTCATGGAATTGAAAACCCTGGGGACCAGTTACTTTCTCTCAAGTCCATGGCCATTGACCCTAAGGATAATCCCAGCCAACCTCTTGCAAATGCAGAGTAAGTCCAGGTCACTGTAAATATATGAGTAGATGGGCAAGAACACATAACCTTTACTAAAACTTCAAGTTAAAGTATGCACTTAGCTACTTATGGGTGAGTAATGGCATTTGGAGGAATACAACATTATTATTTTCATCATGTTATTTATGCTCACTCCCCACCACAGTCTCTCAAACACAAACAAATACTTAGGATTCCAAATTTTAGGTAAGACTAAACTGTATTAGCATCATGCACACAGTTTTTTTTTTTAATTAACCCACTGAGGGTTTATTTGAACAACAATGAAGCCTAATGATTTTGTGAGCAAATCAAATTACAATTGATATATTTCATGTTTCATAAACTAATAAGTACTTTTTTTTTTTGATGTAGTGTTCCATGATTCATTGTTTGAGTATAACACCCAGATGCACACAGTTTTTAATAGTACTTGTTTACTTCAGCCCATGGACTAGATTGTAGTCATTTATTTTAATTTCAATCATGGTGGATTGTTATGTTATAATATTCCAGAAGGCAACAGCAGCTCAAAGTTATGATTTTTGTTGAATAAGTAAACAGTTTTGCCTTGAAGAGTCCATCTGACATATTTTTTCCAAAGAATCAAAGAAACTCTCAACTGAATGGAACTTGAAGGTCAGCTAGTGTAAATTTTCAGCCAGATCTCCATAAACAAATAAATAAAATCAGTGCTCTCTTTCATTAATTTTGCTGGAGTTCAACTAGACTAAACCAGGACTGAACCATTTGTTCAGCATGGGGGTAGGAGTGGGGTAGGGCAGTCTAGCAGATTCTGGACAGCAGTGGGAGGTAAGGAAAAACAAGCAATAATGGTGGGATTGTGCCAAGTGATTGCGATAGAACTACCTCTGTGAGCTGGGAGGTCACCAAGGAGAAAAGAAATCTTTTGTTATTATAATTAGTTATAGTCTAGTTCATTCCAGAACATGAATTAATTTCATTTAACCCTTCTGGGATTTGACTGCATTGATACTGACAAAATAAAAGCAATTCTGCTAGTAGCTAGATGATGAGCAGGGAACTGAGCATTCAAATAGAAACCATACCTTGCAAGAGTGTACTATGATTTGCAGAACAGATAAACTGTACCCAATAATGATGTGCAAGACAAATACCTAATCTCAGACTCTTTTAGTGTTAGTTCTTTCAGACTCTATCAGATCCAAAACCAACAGCAAACAATAATTCCTCACACTCATGTGGTTCCAGCAATTCCTTAGTTTACAAATTCTGACAATCCCTACCAGTACATTGGTCTGCCTAGTTATGTTGTCTTCTTGCAACAACAAACAAACAAACAAACAAAAAAAAAAAAACCAATTTTGTTTGGCTGTAGTTGGGTTCCTGGTGGTAAGTCGGCTTTAATGATGTAATAGTGAGAATAATTCCAACCCCAATATTATCATGTCTTCCACCTGAGTAGTATCTGACTCATTAACTTAACTAAGTTTTCATCTTGGATCATCCTTTCTTTTCTCAAAATACCACAAGGCTTTTTCCATTCGAACTTCTGCATTTGGTCTTAGATTTTATTTTCTTGCAACTTTTTTTTCTCATTTCCTTATCCATTAAATTTTGATTTTAAACAGGATGCACCCAAATACATTTACATGCACACATGATATTTGATGGTAGGATAAAAATCTTTCACTGGGGACATGAATCCTATTGATTCCAAATAGGTTAGATTTTGAGGGGTTCTCAAAATCAAACAGTAGATGACTGGTAACTTAAAATATGGTGATTATAACATACATGTGAAAAATAGATATTGTCAAGGGTGACTATATTAGAAAAACAGATAAATGCTCATATCTCAACAGTAAAACTATGCTTTTGTAATAATATATATTTTTAAAATTGTTTATTCGTAAGGAGATTTTACATTACGTGTGTATTTATTGTTTTCCAAAGTACTAATTTGTCTTATATTTTATCTCTTCATTGATTAGGTTGACTATATAAAATCTATTATGGATCTTTATGATGTTAACAGTTTCCTTAGTAAAAAATATCCAAGTACATTAGCCATTAAGTTATAAACTAGCTGATGGGCATTACTTTGCATTACTATAATACATTTATACTAATTCTGCCACTAACTGTTAACTTTGGATGAATTACTTGGTATTTATGGGCTTTAGTTTCCTCTTAAGTTATTAGATTAAATCAGATGACTTAGTGTAAAACTCCTCATAAAGGGTTTGGCATATAGCAAGCGCTGTCTTCGGTACATTGGTCTGTATTTATCAGTTCGTATTTATCAGCCATTTTTGAGGACTTACCATGTACCAAGCCCAGTATACAGTACTGGGAAGGCAAAGAAGATAGGACAGTATTAATGAACAATTTGTGGCCTAATAATCTGGAGGACACAAAATCCCATGGATTATTTTAGGCTGGTGTGTCTTGATGGTTGGAAAGATGTAAGAGATCAAGTGCTTTCTTTGCAGAATTTTTAAGTTGAATTTGAATTGTCTAAATTTCTGTATTTCAATTACTGTAACTATAACTAAGAAATATAAGACATTTTAGGATTTGAAATGAGGTAAGACATTACAGGAATGTGAAAAAAAATTCAGACTGACATTTCATATATTTTAAGCTATTTTTTTAAATTACATTCCATTTTTTTTTCCTCTTTTAGTGATATGTATTTGGACTGAAGCAACATAAAAATTCCTCCCTCTAAAAGGAAGGAAGCCAGAAGTAGAAAATTTAATGAAATTTAATTAAATTCAGCATAAAAATGTGTTTAAAGCAAGGCAAGAGAAATTTGTCATTGTGGTTATAAAAGAAGGTAAAGTCTCTAGCATTAGCACGATATCCAGCAGGACAAAGGAGAATGAAAAGCTAATTCATACAGAATCATGAAAGATGCAAAGATTTTTTTCCATACTCTAAGACACAAAGATACAAACTTTATTGACTTTTCAGAACAATGCTTTAAAGGAGATAACTTTTTTCCCCCCTATGTAAAAGACATAAAGGCTATAATATAGGCATTTTAATCCAGGAGCTAGAAGGCTATTAATTCAATGTTATTGGAACTAGAGAATGAAAATGTAACCGAAGTTGTACATGAAGAAACTTCAGATTTGATCATCGGCTAAATATAAATCTCAAAGAAGTGAAAGTTGGAGTTTTGTGACATTTAGGTATCTGGAACTGATAGAAATATAAAAAGCAGGGAGAAAAATGTCCAGTGGATTTAAGCCTGGGAATAAATAAATCATCTAAGGAGAGAAGAACCAGCTTGAGCAAATGATATTGAAACTGAGGTATCAGGAAGCATGTTGGTTCTACACGTCCTTCCCCCTGAGCCCCAAAGAACCGTTATTCTGTGCTCTTTAGATCATACTGCATTGTTTTACTCTATTCTGACTTCTAAGAGGTAACTTACTGCATTAATTCTCAGACACTCTCTAAATGTTTTAGAAGGTTTTTGGTGCTGAGTCAGTATTTTTGTCGTATCTTTATGTTCTTTTAAAATTTGTAATAAATGGTATCTATTTAATAATCTGTCCAAAAATCTCTTATGTATATGAGTATTGGTATTCTTTTTAACACGAATTTTCTTGAGATCTTGTGACATAAGCCATAGATTTTTCTCCTGTGATATATTACAACATTTTCTTTATGCTACAAATCTTTCTTTATATACAACTAAAAATCTTCACTCACCGATGCACCAGGATTTCCCCCCATGAAAATCCTACTTACAGAATAAAAATTGCTGCAATATTTATTCATAGCCTTGAAGTGATTGAAAGGAAGAGGGTACCAGAGTAAGGTCTTGATGAGAATGTGTCAAAAAAGCTCCATCACATTTGTCAGACAATTTTTTGAGGTTGACATTTTCTGGGCACAATAGTTTAACCTGACATTGGTTTGCAAAGCTTAATAAAAAAAAATTTGCAAACCACATTAGTTCAGATATCAATAAAACATTGGTTTTAGGTTTCTTTATTGATTTGACATCAGCTGAGAAGAAAGCAGAAATCTGAAGGTCAATGTTTTCTTAAGATGTTTTGCAGGTACCTATTCTATTAACTGGCTCAGCATTAGCATAGCTAAGTATTTCAGGCTTACGTGTAGTAATATCCTTTTACATGAAAAGTTGCCCAAGTTTTTAGCTAACCAAATGTCAAAGCATATACTTGGGCAGTAAACTAATTGGTAGCAAACCTCATTAAGAATTCTGGATGCAGTAATAGCTTTTCTTCAATTGCCACTGCCTTTAATGAGAAGCAGAACAACAGAAGCCACATCACTGGTCTGACAATTTGTTCTATTGATTTATTATGCCTGCACCATCTACATGAAGGGACTACAAAACATTAGTCTCCTGGTAGTACATTCTAACTTCCGTGAACATAGTAGAAGGAGTCTAGTACTTAAAAGTGACACCGTTGCTTGGTAGTTTAGTGTAGCCACTGGCTACAACTCAGATAAGAAACTTGTGCTCAGGAAATCATTACAGATTATTTTGGATGTCGCATTTAACAAATTGCTTTAAACACATCTTATGCCAAATTGAATTAAATTTCATTTAATTTTTCTACTTTTTTCTCCCTTCATTCCTTTCAGAGGAGATGAATTTGTATTTTGCTTCGTTCTCTATAGGTATCACCAAAAGAAAGGGAAAAAAAAGAAAATTAGAATTTAATTTAGAAAACAGCTACAAATATATGAGATGGCAATCTGAGTAATCTTTCCGTGCCTTACCTAAAGTCCTATTTCAAATCCTAAATTTCAAATCCTAAAATGTCCTATTTTTCCTTTAGTTACAATTACAGCAGTTGAAATCCAGAAATTTGGACTGCAAGTCATATCTAACCTAAGCAATCCTGCAAAGAATGCATTTCTCATTTATCTGCTTTCAGTGTTTTATCTTTAATGAGTACACACTCTAAAGATATGAGTCTGCCAATGACTCCTTTGGTGCCATTTTACGGAGTTATATTTAGATGAAAATGGATCATGTCACTGGGAGAAATCACATTTGCCCTTTGATCAATACTTCTTCAGAAATCTAATGCTGCAGCTCCGTTTCACCGTAATTACACTGACTTCTAGTAAAAAAACTTGTTTAATGGAACTAGAACCAGAATTCTGGATATAGTTTCATGTTTATAACCTCACATCATGTAGGACCTCAGTTTTATATTTTTCAGGCCCCATTTGAATGCTCCCAGTTCCTCGTAATGGGTTAATTTCTGTATCTCTTTAGCAGACATACACAGAAAGTAGGTGCTTAATGTGATTGCTCCCTGGAAATAATTCTACCCTTAAATATTTAAGATGAATCAATTTTATAGATTTAAACTACTAATGGCAGTTGAGCTAATGCTCTCACACTTTCCTTGATGTACATATTTAAAATCGTGAAGTAAATAAGCTTGCCAGTGGGAATATTCCTCCTCAAATAAGATGCCCACCGAGTGATGAGATGATGCCCACTGAGTGAGCATTCAAGCAGTTGCTTTATTTGAATGCCTGAATGGGAATTTAATTTGTTCTTCAAATCCCCCCTTAACATGACAGTTGATTTAATATTGTTATCCAGTAGGGGCCTTCTGGCTGGATTATTACAGTGATATGTGGTACCTTATTCACAAAGCAAAAATGTTTCACCAAAATAGGATATTTTGCAGGAAGGTAGAGTACTTTCATCCTGAAGAAATTATTTCACATTAAAAAGACAGTAAGCAAATCACATTAATTTAAGAAGTAGAATCTAGTTACTATAATTTCTACAGAAATTAACCCATCCTTCGAAATAATAGAAGACAAAACAAAACTGGTAACTGGATTAAACCAACTTTTGAGATTCAAACAGTGTTATCATAGTAAGAAAATTTCTACTTGGGAAATCAGGGCATATACCAAAATAGAAACTTATAATTAAAACACATTTTTAATTGGTATATTTAATAATTGTATGTACTTCATTTTAACTGAATCCACTTTTCTATAGAAATATTTCTATCTGTGTCTGTTACTGCATAACAGAATGGCCCCAAACACTGTGGCTTAAAACAGTAACAACTGTTTTGTATCTCAGGGGTTTTGGGGGCCAGGAATTTGGGAGTGGCTCTTGGAGTTCTGACTCAGGTCTCTCCTGTGTGTGAAGTCAGATGGTGGCTGGAGGAAGGATGGTGGGGATGCCGAAGCAGCTGGGGGCTTCTTGGGCATCTTCCACTTTTATGTAGACTCAGGGCCTCTCCAGGTGGTCTCCCTTCTTAGGGATTAATTTGGGCTTCCTCACACCACGGTGGCCCCAGGGGTGTTAGACTGCTTACATGGCAGTTCAGGGCTCCCAAGGCAAGTAGCCCAACAGAATCAGGTGAATGCTGTACCACCTTTTAAGACTGGCTTTGAAAGTTCCATAATGTCATTTCTAACTTAGACCCAAACCTTGCTCTGATTTAAGAAAAAGAAGCCTAGATTTCACCTCTTGAAGGGAAGTGTGCCAGTATGACATTGTAAGAAAAATGGGTGGATAAGAAATATTGTTGTATGTGGCTTTGGAAAATAAATTCTGTTACAGAATCTACTGTTACGGTGGTTAGACATAGTGTCTGAAGTCTGACAGCTTGGGTTCATGTCCCAGCTCCAGCCCCACCTACATGTGTGACCACACACACATTGTTTCATGTCTGCCTCAATGTTCTTGTCTCTAAAATAGGGACATTAGTTGTGCCTGTCCTAAAGTGTTGTTACAAAGATTAAATGAGATAATATGTGTAAAGATAACATGAGCAGTGCCTGACATGTATTAAGTATGATTAAATGTCTGCTATTATAATTATTCAATTGTGTTTGTCCAAATAAGCTTGAAAGTATAGGAACATATATGAGTCTGTGGGATTGATAACAAGTGGTGTGTCTAACTCAAACAGTTCCAGTGTCAGTAGGCTTTTAATATTTTTCCTTACAAGGATGTCCCTGTGCATTCAGTCCCTCTCTAGAAGGGGTGCTGGGAAAGACCTTGATTCTTATGCTTCTTAATAAGCATGTTTCCATAGGCAACAGGGCTGCCTAGAATTCTGTCTTTGTGTCTGCAAACAACTGACAAATTGTTTTGTTTCCAATTCCCACTCACATCTAACAAATTGATTATGAGGAGGAGGGCAGCATGATTCAATCCATGATTAAGAAAATACATTTTGAATCTGGGAAAACAAAGTCAAGATTTAAATTAAGTCAGTATTGTAGTCAGAAAAGCCCACGCCAAGGAACTTCTCTAATTTCCCTTCTTTTATTCTCCAAAAGTTTTTGAGATAATTGCTTTCAATTTTTACATCTGTTCTTTATCAGGATGTAGAGATCCATAACATTCTGTCTCTTTACCTTCTCTCTCTTTCTGTCTCTGTTTCTCTCTCTCTCTCTCTCTCTCTCTCTCTCTCACACACACACACACACACACGTGCACACATTCGATTCACCCTGCCATCCTTCTGCCATTACAAGATAGGGAGGGTAGAGGCATGGATGTAGCTCTCTTTAGGCTTCTTCTCCATGACCCATCCAGTCTTTAATTGAAGAGAAAGATCTGCCAATGAATAGGTGAGAAAAAGGCTTTTCTGAAGCCCATGGCTACAAATTGTACCCAGAGAATTCTAGAGGGGCGCTCAACTGGGCTTTCTGTTTGTGGGTCTCACAAGTCTAAAACCATGGTATCGGTCTGCTCTGATCTCATCTGGAGCTTGGAGTCCTCTTTCAAACTCATGTGGTCATGGAAGAATAAACTTTCTCAGCTGAGTAGACTCTGCTTATCAGCCAGGGCCCACTCTCAGATCCTGGAGGCCACCTACTTGCTTGCCATGTGGCTTCTTCAAAGCCAGAGTGACATAATGAGTCCTCGTGCTTTGGATCTCTGACTTCCTCCGTCTCTGACCTCTATCTATGACCAGACTTAAAGGACTCATATGATTAATTCAGGCTCACCTGGATAATACCCCTATCTAAAGATCCATTGATTTAAGACTTTAATTACATTTGTAAAATCCCTTCACAGCAGTACCTAGGTTAGTGTTTCACTGAATACCAGGAGAAATTGTGTGTACACCAGTGGCCAGGAATCTCAGAGACCATCTTAAAATTCTACCTACTATAAGGATCAAATGGGATCAAGCATATAAAGGTATAAACCCATTTTTTAGCAAATTTCCCAGAATATATAAATACTCAAGTGGTGTTTATCATCATCATCACCACTCTTGCCATATGGGTATCATCATCTGCAGAAGGGGGAGGAGGGCAGACAGTGACACCTTACATCAATTTTGGCTAATTGCAGCTAAACTGAATTAGGCCTACAAAGAGTTGCTCATTGGTCTTCTTTCTTTTCTGATGTCTACGAATTATCAATTTAAATAAAGAAATGTAGAAACAGATATAATTCCATTAGACAGTGTCTTAAATAATACTGAATCATTGATGGTCAGCCATGACTGTTACCTCCTCTAGAAAGCTCTGACTAATGTCATTTCCTTCTTTCTTCCATCCAAGCTTAATTAGAATCATCTGTATCCACTTTTTATATTCTTTCAAAATCATCTGCTTTTATCATATTCTTTTCTCCAAGTAGTATTTGGACTCTAGGGATAAAAAAAATAATGCCTATCATCTTCAGCAAATGTCCCAGCACAACAAAGATGCTCTGAAATTATTTGTTAAATAAAAAATAACCAATGGAAATTTGAGAAAACATTTGCTCTCATATATTGCATGCTATCTAAAATGAAATCCAGGAAAAATCATTGATTCAGTGTAATGTCCAAAATATTTAAAGGAACTAGAATTATGGTAGAAATGGGAATAACTGCTGTTATCACTCCTATTATCATTACATAGATGCACTCATTAAACAGGTAGTTGACATGAAGGAAATCCAGCATATCCACCCAGGATGTCCTAATAGGCAAGTGAGTGGGCTGCAGCAACACAGAATCTAGAAGCTGATGATATTCTGATATCCACAAAAGCAGTCTGCATCAGGAAGTAGGGACACAGTTACTGGTATTTAGAAGCAAAAGTACTATCCAAGTGTGAAGGACTGACAAGAACAAGATGGTATCCCATTTCTAAAGATATAGGCATTATAGGTAAAAACTAAAAAAGGAACTCTGGCAAAGGTGAACAAATGAAAAAATGAATTTCCATACCAAGGTATGAGATGGAGATGCCTGGGTTGGAAACAAGGGTGGACACATGAAGGCTATGTCCCCTACCTACAGCCAGGATGGGCCCCATTTCTGAAGAAAGATGTAGATCCAGCCATTAGGTTGAGAAAGGTCCAGAATTGGGAGGATGCTGAAAAACAGCACATCAGAGTAAGATTTTTTTACAATTAGTTTATGTTAAAGTAGGTAAATATACTACTGACTACACTACTATGCAACTACCCTCCAGGGTGGAGCCAGATTACTTGAATACAACAATCTGAGACACAGGTAACATTTGCTTTGTGGCTCATGGGTGAGGAACTAGGGAAGCCAAGGCACAGGAAAAAGGAGCACTTGTGATCCCCTAACTAAAGCTCGTCATCTTCATGGTGAGAGAAACTATGTTTAAAACATATTTTTATTTGTATTTATTTATTTTATTATGTTATGTTAATGACGATACATTACATCATTAGTTTTTGATGTAGTGTTCCATGATTCATTGTTTGCATATAACATCCAGTGCTCCATTCAGTACGTGCCCTCTTTAATACCCATCACCAGGCTAACCCATCCCCCCACCCCTCCCCTCCAGAACCCTCAGTTTGTTTCTCAGAGTCCATAGTCTCTCATGGTTCGTCTCCCCCTCTGATTCCCCCCCTTCATTTTTTTTTTAAATTATGTTATGTTAATGACGATACATTACATCATTAGTTTTTGATGTAGTGTTCCATGATTCATTCTTTGTGTATAACACCCAGTGCTTCATGCAGAACGTGCCCTATTTAATACCCATCACCAGGTTAACCCATCCCCCCACCCCCTCCCCTCTAGAACCCTCAGTTTGTTTCTCAGAGTCCATAGTCTCTCCTGGTTCGTCTCCCCCTTTGATTTCCCCCCCTTCATTCTTCCCCATTCTTCCCCTCCTGCTATCTTCTTCTTCTTCTTCTTTTTTTTTTTAACATATAATGTATTATTTGTTTCAGAGTTACCAGTCTGTGATTCAACAGTCTTAACAATTCACAGTGGGGAGGGTATGTGCTACGGTAAAACATATTTTTAGACATGACCACCTGACTTCCTCTTCTAAAAATATGATATGTAGCAGCATATAATACATCTGTGTGGGATTTGAGTCACAAAACATGAAATTAGCTTCTTAATCATTTTCTTTGTAAAAGTTTGGCGCCAAGATTAATCAGGGACCAAGAACTCTGATTTTTATCTCAAAGGATAAAGAACTTACAGACACTAGCACAAGTCCAAGCAGCATCACAGCAATTTTAAACTTGAAGTTAGGATGTAAAAACAATGCCTTTTGCAGTCATTCTTTTCGGCATGTTATAGAGAAAATCTTATCACTTAGAGATGTGTGTGCATTTACACTAGCACACACATAACTTAGATACTGATATGTTCTCATTAATACACATAACTTACTACTTTATAACTTTCACATGCAATAATCAGTACTATAAATAACATTTTCATAGCACGATTGAACCACAGTGGAATTACAAAGTGTTGAAAATAGAAGGAGGTGGGTATAGAGGGACTTACAAAGTAAAGATTAGAACTCAAACTTCTTACTGCCCATCCACCTATTTTGTTTCTTCTAAATATTATAGTAGTACATTCCATGCCAGAGTGGACATAACAAAATGGAGAAATTCGGAGTCATAGTAGTGTTGATGAAGGTTTTGGTTTTATATGTCAAGAGGATATTTTTGAGAAACTCTTAATTGGAAGGGAACTAACTAAAAATAATCTACCAAAAGAAGTTTTGTGATTATTGTGCTTTAATTTTTTTTATTTCAAAGTAGAAATTCTAAGTCATTACTTTGTTTCATTAAGCTGTCATGATGATGGCAATATCTCTTGATTATTTTATTGAACATACACGTTATTCACAAAATGATGAACTATGTAAAAGAAAGACCTAGTAAGTTTAGAAATAAGAACACTTCTTTTTTTTAGGTTAGAGCAGCAGGACTCTGCAGTGAAAAGCCCTCAAGATATTCAAAATGATGAAATGAAAGGGGAAAAAAGGACACTTACATAGCTTATATTTCTGACTGCTTATTTAATGCTTTAAAAAAATGTATAATGTCTTGGAACAGATACCTAGGGGACAAAAAACTGCAGCATTACTGTAATTCATGACTGATGCTGCAAAGCTTAGTGAAAGAATATGTGGCCTCGTAGATGTGTCAAGTGCAGAAGTTTTTCACTTGGTCCTTCCACTCCGTATTTGATGGCTGCTAAATATGCCACAAAAATGAAGGGTATCAGTCTTCATCAATTCTTTAATTGTCTTTTTCTTTTCAGCGAAATTTAACAACTTTAACTTTGTAACTATATACTTAGTTACTTAAAGAAGTAAATAAATGGAACAGTTTTTTTTTTGTCTTATGCATACATTAGTGTATGTCTATATACACTACAGACATATACTACTATAAAAATGTATAGGGTTTTTTGTTTAAGAGAAAACTACAGAATAACAACTGAAAAACATAAAAAGTATAGGTCCAATTTCATCTTTTAAATATTAAATAAGTTAAAATGCCTCATTACCCAAGGCATTAACATAATAAGAAAGAAAAGATAATAATTTGCTTTCGTGATGATTGTTGTGGCCAAGTAGAATAACTATAAAATTTACAATTTAGAAGTCATTCTAATATCATAAAATTCTATAGTTTTTTAGATTACCTTAGCAGACAGTATAAAAAGCATTTGTACTAAAAAACATTTATGTTTTATACTTATGAACTAACTGTAGTATTCTTTAACCAAACTAACCATAACTAATCACTCTTTTTAATGATGTTACATGGTTTTAAACAAATTTCACTGGTACAAAATGTTGTCTTGCATTTTCTTTGCTCCTTTGGCAGTAAAAATACAGACTGGGCACCTTCATGCTCAAAAACATTAAGATGAAATAATTCACATTGCAGAGGGTTCTTTGTTTCTCCATTTGTGTGTTTCTACTCATGCAGAATGAGCTGTGCACACAGTCTGATAACAATGCAATGGATGCATCAAAATGAAAATGAAACAGATACCCATCCACAAACAAAAGTGTTTTGTGGGTATTGTGGGACCTAGCACCAGACACCAATGGTCCTGGGAGGAGTCTCACCCACCTGAGTGTCCAATAATAGGCAGACAGACCTAGGTATAAGCTGTGAAACCAAAGGAGATAGTGAACATGTCAGATCTCTCTTGCCCCAGTTGGGAAAAAAACCTGGACAGTATTGACCTGGGCACATACCCACACATGAGAGAGAATTTTCTGAGCTGAGCCTTTCCTAGGAGAGATTCCAGCATAGCACTAAAGGGAAAAAAAAAAAAAAATACATACTTATATATACACTTAAGTTTGGCCACAGAGGAGGCAGATGTAAGAGAAACTTTCCTCATGCCACCCTTCCCACCAAGGAAACATTGCATGAGGCTGCTCTATCCAGCAGGAGTGACCTCTTCTGTACATGGCGGTGTGTGTGGGGAGGCAGTAGGGGGTTGGGGGGTTGCGGGGGGAGAACAGCAAATGATTACCTGGTCATCTCAGTTGTGTGGGACACTGACATAGAAACCCATTTCTCTCCAGCAATACACAGAGTACTGAGGTGGAACCTTCATGACTTGAGGGGAGGTAAGACATTGGGAAAGAGACAGATAAGAGACTTGATTTTTGCAGACTATTCAGAAAGACCACCTAGTAGCCTCTGGGAGTAACATACCCTGGGAACTCTGTACTAGGTCCAGAGTTCTGCGGGCACCTTCCCCAGGGGCTAAAGTCACACCTCCCCTTACTCTGTGGCTGGTTCTTTGTGTGCACTCCTGAGTGCTGTGTCAAGAGAGCTCCTAAACAGATATACACTCAGAAATAGGCCAGGGTCTTCTGGGCCAGGAAGAAACCACAAATTTGAGCAATAGTGCCATCTTCTGGAAACAAAAGAGAGGGCTCCAGCAGCCAGCCTGGGGACTTGCAAGAACCAGAGAAGACACAAAATGCCACCACAAGAGGGAGCAAGTACAGTGGAACAGGTAGGCTCACACAAAGACAGATAAAACCCCATATAATAAAAACATCACCGAACAGAATTCCCAATCAGAAGGCAATTAACAAAGACTTAAGGGGTGTCTTCCACTTCAAGTGTGAAAGCAGCAGCACAAAACTAAAAGAACATGGAAAATCAGGGCAACATGCCATCAAAATGCAAAAGAGCTGTTCTGGAGAAACTCAATGAGCTACAAGAAAACTCAGACAGTTCAAAGAAATCTTGAAAAAAAATATGATGAAAATGAGATTTTTTTTTTTTTTCTGAAGAGATAGAAGTCATGAAAAAGGACCAAACAGAGATTCTGGAGCTAAAGACCTCAATAAAATGAAAGGAAAAAAATGTAATAAAAAGGCATCTGCAGCAGAGTAGAGCAAATGGAAGATAGAATAAGTCAGTTAGAGGATAAGAATTTTGGAATAAACCAGTTGGAAGAGAACAAAGGAAAAAGAATGAAAACGGTTGAAGAAAGCCTACATGACCTATGGGATTTGATCAAAAGAACAAATATTGGAATATTTGGGATTCCAGAAGGAGAAGAAAGGGAGAAGAGAGCAGAAAACTTATTTAAGTCATAGCTGAGAAATTCCCAAACCTGGGGAGAGAATTGGACATCTAAGTTTACAAAGCTAATAGATCACCCTTACTATTATCTCAACGCAAAAAGACCTCCCAAGACACATTATGATGAAACCGTCAAAGATCAAGATTAGGTAAAAAATTCTTAAAGCAGCAGAGCAGAGGTGGGGGAGGGGGATATTGTAACCCTCATAGGAACCCCCATTAGTCTATCAATGGATTTCTCATCAGAGAGAGTGGAATGACATACTTAAAGTGTAGAAAGGAAAAAAAAATGCCAGCCAAGAATTCTCTAATCAGCAAAGTTATCTTTCAGATATGAAGGAGAAATAAAGACTTTCCTAGACAAAAGCTGAGTGAGTTCATCACCACTAGACCTACATGCAAGAAATTTTAAGAGGAGTTCTTCAAGCTGAAATCAAGACACTAATCAGTGAATGAAAACATATGAAAGTTTACAGCACACTGGGAAAGGTAATTATACAGTCAAACTTAGAAAACTCTAAATCTGGGGGCATCTGGGTGGCTCAGTCATTAAGCGTCTGCCTTTGGCTCAGGTCATGATCCCGGTGTCCTGGGATCGAGCCCCATATTGGGCTTCCTGCTCCTGGGAAGCCTGCTTCTCCCTCTCCCACTCCCTCAGCCTGTGTTTCCTCTCTTGCTGTGTCTCTCTCTGTCAAATAAATAAATAAAATCTTTTAAAAAATATTTTTAAAAAAGAAAGAAAACTCTAAATCTGTAATAGGATGGTGAGTTAACTACCTAACTATAGTATAAAGATCAAAGGAAAGAGTACTAAGTAATTATAGCTACTATGATGTGTTAACAAATACACAAAATAAAAGAGGTTAATAATGACATCAAAAATATGAAAGGGTGGGAGTAAAAGGGTGAAGCTTTTATAGACGATCACAGTTAAGTTGCTATCAGCTTAAAATGGACTGTTTTATCTATGAGATGCCTTATGTAAGCCTCATGGTAACCACAAAGCAAAAAGCTAGCATAGAAGATAAAGGGGAAACGGAACATACCATCACAGAAAATCACCAATTTACAAAGGGAAGCAAAAACAAAGGAAAAAGGAAACAATGGAAATACAAAACAATAAGATGGCATTAGTAAACCTTCACATATCAAATACTCTAAATGAAAATGGACTGAATTTACCAATCAAAATGCACAGAGTGGCTGGATGGATAAAAAAGTAACATTCAACTATATGCTGCCTACAAGACTCATTTCAGCTTTAAAGACACACACAGGCTCAAAGAGAATGGATGGAAAAAGATATTTCATACAAGTGGAAACCAAAAGAAATCAGGGATAGCTATATCAGACAAAATAAACTTTAAACCAAAAATGATAACAAAAGAAGGTCATTATATAATGACAAAAGTGGCAATCCATCAGTAAAATATAACAATCATAAATATATATGCACCTAACACTGGAGCACCTAAATATATTAAGCAACTACTAACAGATTTGAAGAGAGAAACAACAGTACAATAATAGAGGAATTAGTACCCCACTCAGAGCAATGGTTAGGTCATTTTCCAGACAAAAAATCAACAAGGATATGATGGACTTGAACCATACTTTGGATTAAATTAATCCAAAAGACGTTTTCATAACATTCTATCCAACAGAAGTAGAATGTAGGTTCTTCTCCAGTGCATATGCAACATTCTCCAGTTAGACAATATGATAGGACACAAATCAAGTCTTACCAAATTTAAGGAGACTGAAATCATACCAAGTGTATTCTCCAGTCACAATGGTATGAAGCCAGAAGTAAACAAGAGGAAAGCTGCAAAATCTACAAAGATGTGGAAATTAAACTGGTTTCCTGGAAAACCAGTAGATCAAAGAAAAAATTAAAAGCAAAATAAAAAAAATTCAAAACAAATGAAAATGGAAACATGATATACCAAAACCTATAGATGCTTTATGTAAAAGCAATTTTGAGAAGGCAGTTTATACTGATAAATGCATATATTAGAAAAAAGAAAAATCTTAAACAACCTTACTTTACACTTCCAGAAAATAGAAAAAGAACAAAATAAGCCCAAAATTAGCAGGAAAAAGGAAATAATAAAGATCAGAGTGGAAATAGAGACAGAAAAAAAATAGAAAAAAATTAATGAAATTAAGATCTAGTTGTTTGAAAAGATAAACAAAATTGACAAACCATTAGCTAAACGAAGGAAAAAAAAGACTCAAATCAGAAATGAAAGAGGAGGGATTACAACTGCTACTATAGAAATACATAGGATCATAATATGGCAACAAATTGGATAACCTAGAAGAAATTGAGTATATTCCTAGAAACATGCAATCCACCAAGAATCAATCAGTAAGAAACAAAATTGGAATAAACCAGTAACAAGTAAAGAGATTGAATCAGTAATCAAAAACCTCCCAACACAGAAAAGCCCAGACCCAGAGGTCTTCACTGAATTCTACCAAACATTTAAAGAAGAATTAATGCCAGTCTTTCTCAACTCCTTCTAAAAAATTGAGGAGAAACAAATGTTTCCAAACTCATAAGACTATCCTGATACCAAAGACAGATATGGAAGCTAGAAGAAAACTATAAACCAATATTTCTGATGACTATAAATGCAAAAATGCTCAATGAAATATTAGCAGACCAAATTCAACAACATATTAAAAGGATTAAACATCATGACCAACTGGGATTTATCCCTGGGATATAAGGGTGGTTCAGTATGTGCAGATCAATTAATGTAATAAACCACATTAACAAAATGAAGGATGAAAATCATATGATCATCTCAACAGATGCAGAAAAAGCATTTGACAAAAACAACATTCTTTTACTATTAAGACCCTCAACAAACTGTATATAGAAGGATCATACCTCAACATAATAAATGTCATATATGACACATTCATAGCTAATATTACACTCAATGGTGAAAAATTAAAAGCTTTTTCTCTAAGATCAGGAACAAGACAAGGGTGCCCACTCTCACCACTCTTATTCAACATAGTATAGGAAGTCCTAGCTAGAGCAATTAGTAAGAAAAAAAATCCAAATTGAAAAAAAGTAAAATTGTCATTATTTGCAGATGATATGATCTTACACATAGAAAATCCTAAAGACTCAACGAAAGACTTGTAACTAATCAATGAATTCAATAAAGTTTCTGGATATAAAATTAATGTACAGAAATCAGTGCTGTTTCTACACCCTAGCAAGGAAACACCTGAAAAAGAAATAAAAGTATCTCACTGACAGTAGCATCAAAAACAATAAAATACTTAGGAATAAATTTAACCAATGAAGTGAAAAGTCTGTACAGTGAAAACTGTAAGACTTGATGAAAGAATTTGAATTTAAGAAAAAAAAATGAACATGGGGTGGGAGGCAGAGAGAGGCAAACCAGGAAACAGACTCATAAAGAACAAACTGAGGGTTACTGGAGGGTGGTGGGTGGGGGATGGGTTAAATAGGTGATGGGGATTAAGGAGGGCACTTGCAATAAGCACCAGGGATTGTATGGAAGTGATGAATCACTAAAGTCTACAACCAAAACTAACATTATACTGTATATTAACTAACTGGAATTTAAATAAATACTTGGAAAGGAAAAAGAGAATTTTAAAAAGTCACAAACGAATGGAAAGATACTCTGTGTTCATGGATCATAAGAATTAATATTGTTAAAATGTCTACACTACCCAAAGCCATCTATTGATCAGTGTAATCCCTAACAAAATTACAATGACATTTTTCACAGAGAAAACACAATCCTAAAATGTGTATGGAAACACAAAAGACCCTGAACAGAAAAAACAATCCTGAGAAAGAACAAGGCCAGAAGCATCACACTTCCTGATTTCAAATTATACTACAAGTTATAATAATTAAAACAATATGGTCCTGGATAAAAATAGACCCATGGACCAACGGAACAGAACAGAGAGCCCAGAATTAAATCCCTACGTATATAGTCAACTAATACTTGACAAGGGAAACAAGAACACTCAATGGAGCAAAGATAGTCTCTTCAACAAATGGTGTTGGGAAAACTGGATAACCACATGTAGGAAAGTGAAATTGGGCTCCTATCTTATACCACCCACAAAAATTAACTCAAATGGATTCAAGATTTAAACATAAGGCCTGATACCTTTAAACTCCTAGAAGAAAACATGGGGAAGAAAATCCTTGACACTGGATTGGGCAATGATTTTTTGGATATGACACCAAAAGCCACAAGCAACAAAAGCAAAAATAGGACTACATCAAACTAAAAAGCTTCTGCATAGCAGAAGACACAACCAACAAAGTGAAAAGACAACTTACAGAATGGGACAAAATATTTGCAAAATATTTATCTGTCAGATAAGGGGTTAGTATACAAAATATGTCAAGAATTCATACAAGACAATAACAACAACAACAATCTAATTTTAAAAATGGGCAGAGGAGCTAAATAGATATTTTTCCTAAGAAAACATCCAAATGGCCAATGGGCACATAAAAAGATGTTCAACATCAATAATCAACAGGGACATGCAAATCAAAACCACAATGACATATCACCTCACACCCGTTAGAATGGGGATCATCAAGAAGAGATAGCAAGTGCAGGCAAGAATGTGGAGAAAAAAGAACCCTTGTACACTATTGGTTGGAATGTAAATTGGGTCAGCCACTGTGGAAAACAGTATGGAGGCTCCTTTAAAAATTAAAAATAGAACTATCATATGATCCAGCGATTCCACTTCTTTTTTTTTTTTTAAAGATTTTATTTATTTATTTGAGACAGAATGAGAGAGAGAGAGAGCACATGAGACGGGGGAGGGTCAGAGGGAGAAGCAGGCTCCCCGCCGGGCAGGGAGCCCGATGCGGGACTCGATCCAGGGACTCCAGGATCATGACCTGAGCCGAAGGCAGTCGCTTAACCAACTGAGCCACCCAGGCGCCCTCCAGTGATTCCACTTCTAACTATATATCTAAAGGAAATGAAAACAGGAGTTTGAAGATATGTATACACTCCCTTGTTTATTGCAGCATTATTCACAATGGTCAAGATATAGAAACAACTTAAGTGTCCATCAGTGGATGAGTAGATTAAAAATTTGTGGTATATAAACACAATGGAATATTGTTCAGCCATGAGAAAGAAAGAAATCCTGCTATTTGCAACAACACATATGGGCCTTGATGGCATTATGCTACATGCTACAAGTTAGAAAGAGAAAGATATATACTGCCTGATATTACTTAAATGTAAAATCTAAAAAAACCAAGCTTGTAAACAGAGTAGAACGGTCGTTATTTAGTTTAGTTTAGGTTTTTCATTTTCTTGTTTTTTGTTTTTTTAACCAGAGGCTGGCAGAGCTGGGGGAGAATTGGGGATATGTTGTTTAAGAGTATAAATTGGGAGCTAGTAAATAACTAAGTCTTGGAGAGCCAATACACACACAGCATTGTGCTTATACTCAACATACTGTGCTATAAACTTCAAGGTTGCTAAGAGACTAGCTAGTAATTGTTCCTACAACAAAAGAGAAACGATAATTCTGTGAAGATACGGGGTGTTAGCTAAGGCTAGGGTGATAATCATAGTACAATGTAAAAATGTATCAAAACAATATATTGTACATGTTAAAGCTACACAACGTTATATGTCAATTGTATTTCAATTTTCAAAAAAATCACCTCTCTGCCTGGAGACAGTTTCACTAATCAAATCAAGAAATATTTTTTTCAGTCAAAAGACCGAGATTGTTTCTACCAATGCATGTATTTTTGCTTGACGTAGTTGTGTGTGTGTGTGTCTGTGTGTGTGTGCTTCCACATACAACATACTGACATGCTATTATCAAGCTATTTTGTGAGATCAGTGAGTTGTTCTTCCTTAGGAGTCTATTACAACGGGGCAATGTTAGATAATGCGAGATATAACCAGTGAGGGTAGAACTTGGCATTTCCTAGAAAGGGCCTGATAGCCCAGAGGTTGGCAGTGAAAAAGAAAACACACTAATATATTTGGGAGAGTGCCCAGTATTTGCTAAGTGCTTAAAAAGATGTTTGTGGAATGAACATGATGAAGTCTTGAAGATCAGTTACTATTTTTCTTTGTAACAGGTCATGTTCATGCTTTTCTTATCTCTTCCAAGTTAAAGACTCTGATCCTATGTGTCCTTGTTGATAAAGATGGAGATATTAATACCTATCTAACTGGGCTGCGATGAAAATTAATGAAATACATCTCAGATGCAACTAATGAGGTATTAGGATGCTGTTATGTATGGATGGGAAACCACATAACCCTGTCTTTGACATAATATATCGTCTCATGGTGGACAAACATTTTCCCCTTCATTCAATTTCTTACTTCCCCTAACTGCAACATGAAACAAGACCCTCATCTTTCCTTCTTCTTATGGTAAAAAATGTATGTTCAGCTGGGTATCTTCAGTGCTATTTAGTTGTTTTTTTTAATTCTGTTAATTTACAAAGAAATTGCTTAAAAATACATCCAGAGATGCTTTTTTTTTTTTTTTTTTTTAAGAGAGAGACAGACCGCATGGGGGGGGAGGCAGGGAGCAGAAGGAGAGGGAGAGAGAGAATCTTAAGCAGGCTCCATGCCTAACATGGAGCCTGACATGGGGCTTTATCTCACGACCCTGAGATCATGACCTGAGCCAAAATCAAGAGTTGGAGGCTTGGGGCGCCTGGGTGGCTCAGTCGGTTGGGTGACTGCCTTCGGCTCGGGTCATGATCTCAGGGTCCTGGGATCGAGCCCCGCATCGGGTTCCCTGCTCAGCAGGAAGCCTGCTTCTCCCTCTCCCACTCCCCCTGCTTGAGTTCCCTCTCTCGCTGTCTCTCTCTCTGTCAAATAAATAAAATCTTAAAAAAAAAAAAAAGAGTTGGAGGCTTAAAGGACTGAGCCACCCAGGTGCCCCCAGAGATGCTCTATTAAAGCAGAAGCTTCTTTTCATAAAAGACCAGACTTCTTAGTTTTATTCTCTACTATCACTTACATAATTTAGAATACAATGGTGATATTCGTTCTGCACATTTTGTTTTGCATATATATTTATATGAAAATATAAAATACAGGTAGCTTGGAAACTCAAGTTCATTATCAGCATTTTACAGCATAATAAAGAATTCTTATTAAATAATGGACAGT
Organism: Mirounga leonina; assembly: GCF_011800145.1. Taxonomy (NCBI): domain Eukaryota; kingdom Metazoa; phylum Chordata; class Mammalia; order Carnivora; family Phocidae; genus Mirounga; species Mirounga leonina. The sequence continues at coordinate 23,998,973 of NW_023270807.1, read as the reverse complement.
TGTCATCCTCCATGACATATTTTCAACTGAAACCATCTGTTCTTATAAACAATGGCTGTGGCATACAATATATGGTGTTAAATTACATCCTTTGAAAGTCTGTTAAAATTAAGTAAATGGCTCCTTTTAAATATAACCATTACACTTTTTAAGTGTGAAGGGGATCTTATACATGACCAAAATTATGGTAGCCATACTAGGTATTAAATATTTTTCAAATTCTTTAAGCATTTGTATGGTTCTTTTGTCATTCTGCACTATATTATTTTTTTCAATTATATAACCATTATATTTATTTATATAAAACCATTTGCTGGTAGGTTTTAATGTAACCTTTAAGAGGAATAGATTCAAAAGTAAGTTTTGTGAATATAAACTGCTGCTTGCTTTGTTTAATACCAAACTCTCATCATTTGAATCATGCTTGGCTAATAATAGGAATTCAGTTAATATTTGTTGAGTAAAGGAGACACTGAAAGATATATGTTGAATGTTATGGGTTACCTATCAAAAATTACATAATTTGAAAATTCTTCACGCATTCCATTTCCAAGAAAGCCAACTCTCTGTACTAGTGGAAAAGAGTTGAATAACATGTTTCAGGCTTACTTAACTGTTTTGCATCACTTCTCAAATAATAAAAGCCCAATTATGAAGATCTCAGTCAATAAGTGAAGTTATAAAATACTAGTATATTCAATGCCCTAGAAAGTGGAAAGAGCAAACTTATTAATATTTTCATTTTCAGAATGAGGAAACAAAATCACCTAAGCTAAAAACGACAAAGTTGAGACTAATACTCATTCCATTTTGTTCCAGATCCCATGCTCTTAAACGTCTAGGCTATGTTATTGGTTCACTTCCTTCACTTCCCTTGGAACATCCCAGCATTCAGGGATTCTATGACAGTACAATGATGATACCCCTCACTATTAAAGAAAAAAAAGTACTGAGGTCAACTGAAATAAAGATGACTGAAGTAAAGCAGAGCAATAAACAAACTGGAGTATACTATATTATCCACTGCTGAAATACATACTTTACTGTAAGAAGAAAGAGGTAAAATGTAAAAATGATCTTCAGGGGAAGAACAAATGATAAGTTGCATTCATCTGGAAAGGTCATACACAATAAGAAAATTGTGGCAAATAGAACCTTCCATAAAACTAAAGGAAGAGAAATGAAATTGGCATAAAAGTGGCATCAAAACCATCTTTTTCTTCTTACATTAGTGAACATTGATTTTTTTAAAATCTATAATTTATATCACTAGATTCAATATGCCTGCCTTGAGTAAAGCAGTTTTTAAAGAGATGTGCAAGTACTTGTGTATTACAAGTATAGCTCTGAATGTATGCGGTCCCTACCAAGTTATTATCTGCAAAATGTTTCTCAGCAGGAGATTTAATCTTACGTATAAGTTGACACGCCTCCCTTCCAGGGTTCTTTGTGTTGAGTTTGTGGTGGATTTCAAGCCATGCCCAATCATTCATTTTCTTTCCCTAGGACTTCTCGATAGTGTACCTTTCAATACTTTAAGTACAGCATTTCTAGCATATAGATAAGACTTACGTACATAACTAGATGATAGTATAGGAAATATGCAAACGAAAACATCAATTTTTTTCTTAATTCCTAGCAGAATTTGTCAGCTTCACTAAAATTCTCTGATTAAACAGTCCTCAGGGACATACTTTTTAAAACATCATGTATTTGTGACTACAACAACTTTCTAAAACTTGTAAAGGACTATTTTGCTCGATACTTTATGAGGAAATCTTGACTACATTTCAAATTTTGCCATGGTTTCATAATTTGCAAAGCTTCCACTATTTTGATTCCATGTTCTTTTATATCATTTGATAAAGTTTCAAATACCTTCTGAGATAAAAACACTATTTCTAAAAAATGTTGGATTTATTAATTCTCATCCAAATAAAAAGCTACCACATTTAACTGACTCACTTTAAATTTGATGCTAGATAAAAACTGTCCAGCACTAAAATGTACAGATGCTTCAACAGCTTAGAGTAATGCTCCCTAACATGCCATAGAAAACATCCTTCTCCTTATGTGACAATTATCAAGTTGTCATTAATGACCAGGACTTTGGGATCATTCTGGGCGGCATTTGCTGGGCTCTGCCACTTGCTCTGATCTCAGACATACTGTTGGATCACTAAACTTCAGTTTCCCCATCAGTGAAATGGGTAATAACTGTGCCTCCCAGGGTTATTGTGATCATCAAACAAAATAATATATAAAATTTCTGATACTCTGCTCAGCACATGGTGAGAGGTCAGTAAATTGAACTATTTATGTAGTATATAAAGATTTTGTTGTCGGGGTGCCTGCCTAGCGCAGTTGGTTAAGCCTCTGACTCTTGGTTTCCACTCAGGTTGTGATCTCAAGGTTGTGAGGTTGAGCCCCTTGTCAGGTTCTGTGCTCAGTGAGGAGTCTGCTTAAGACTCTCTCTCCCTCTCCCTCTGCTCCTCCCATCTTCCTCTCTCTCTCTAAAATAAATAAATAAATCTTAAAAAAAAAAAAAAAAAGATTTCCGTTGTCTTAGTACCGTGCCACCAAAACTCTCTAAAACCTTGATTACTCTTATTTTGTAAGTTGGTTTTTGCGTTTAATATATCTAATGCTTTTTTGACCAAAGGAATACTATATGTGTGTTACTATCCTGGCAACATGCTGAATTTAAACTATAAAGCAGTACTGAAATCATCGCTTAGGTAAATTGTCATCGCCCACTGCCATGTGAACTGTTCTTAATATACGATATGATATTAACACCTTCATAATTCAAAGGTAATGCTATAGTTGATGATTATCATCTCTTTATGAGGTAATATCTGGGAAAATCAGCGTGCACTAGGAACACAAATATTGTGTGCATATAACCATTAAAAATAATTGTTTGATTCGGTTTATGGCAGCTGTTGTAATTTGCAAAGCAAATTGGTATCTCTGATTCAATTTTTTTTAATTATGCAATAATTATAAATTACTTTAAAAAACCCTGACCATACACAACGACATACATATATTATCCCGTAGTTACTTCTATTTTTTCATTTCACTTTTTAGATTTAGATCTTTATCTGAAACCTATTTTGAAAATGTGGTGAGGTAGATTCATCATCATTTCACTACTGATTTATAATGTCTACATCGTCATATATTAAGTTTACATATATGCATGATCTATTTCTCAACTTTCTCTCAGCTTTGAATATAAATTCAAAGACACCAGTCACCAAAACTTTGTAGTAAGTCTTGAAATTAAGTGGAGACAACCCCACACTACTCTTCTTAATCTTCAGACTTTTCTTGGCTATTATTGGCTGTTTTTACTTCCATATGAATTTCAGGATGTACACACATATGCATAAACCTTTTAGGATTTTTTTGGAAGCTGCATTGTATTTGTAGATTAATTTAGGGAGGGCTGACCGCTTTATGATATGGAGTCTTTCTATTCAAGATCATGATATATTTCTCCATTCAGAATATTCGATACTAAATTCATACTTACTTCTAGGTAGCTTATCCATTTGGGGAGAGTATTTTTAAAATTTTATTACATTTTGTAATCACTTGTTGTCATTCTGACGTTTAATGAGCAACAATGGAAGTAAGGTGACAGGAATGATATTTTCAAAGTGCCAAAACTAAAACATTGCCAATCCACCAGCAGATCCTCATTAAAGAAAATTTTGAAATGATATAGAAAAAGATGATTCCAGATGGAAATTATAAATTTCAAGAATGAGTAACAATATTAAAATATGCTTTTAAAAGTGGACAAATATTATTAAGATAAAATAACATATGATTAAAATAATATAGAGTTTAAATACGTAAAACAAATTTATATATAAATGAGTAGCATATGCATCAGGGCAGGGGGGGCAGCTGATGGGATTAAAGTATTCTTAATGTCCTATTTTTTAAGGTGTTCATACAGGTAGTAACCTTAGACTGCACTTTGATAAGTTAAGTATGCTAACTATGGCAAAATAAAGACTTTAATAAGTTAGGGAGACAAATCAAGAATAGAAACAGAGGGTTCAATTTCCAAGCTAGCAGACAGCAAAACACGGAATAAGAAAAAAAATTTTCAACAGATTTAAGATAGAAGGAAAAAAATATATAACACATGAAGGACAAATCAAGAAATAAGAATGGTGGGAATTAAATCCAAACATATCAGTAATTACAATACTTCTAAATGGACTAAGTCAAAAGACAAATATTATAAAGTAAAAGGATGGAGATATATACCAAGTAATTTTAAAAAAGGAAAAAACATTTAGTTATGTTACTATCTAAGCAGAATGATAGGTAAAAAAAAATGCTAGGAACAAAGATAACTTCCTAATGCTAAAAGCTTAGATACACCTGTAATTTGTAATGATTTTAAATTGTTTGCAGTGCACTCAAGAACTTCAGAAGCACATTCTTTTCAGGCACATGAGATGATTTAGGAAAATTTATCATAAAAAGACTCTAAAGCAAAACCATCCTACCAAAGAACTCTGAGCATGCAGAGAGTTTTCTCTGATATCAATGTATTTAAAACAATAAGAAACATTTTATATAACCAGTGCTTTAAGGAAAATCTCCTAATGTATATTAGAAAATATTTTAATTCAATAATAATAATAAAATAATAATAAAAAATAAAAATGCTGCAAATTAAAACTTGGGAATGTAATTAAAGCAGTATTTAGAAACAAATTAAGAGCCTTAACTACATATTAGTAAAGAATACAGGCTTAAATTTAATTGACCAAGCAAGCATTTTAAGAAACAAAGAAAAGTAAAACAGTTCCAAAGAAAAAAGTAGAATAACAGAAGTTGACGAAATAGAAACATTTGCTAAGAGAGGTTCAAAAAAAAGCCAGAAGTTGATTTTTTAAAAAAGACTTATTTATTTACTTATTTTGGGGGAAGAAGCAGAAGGAGAGGCACAAGCAGACTCCCTACTGAGAGGGGAGCCCTACATGTGGCTCAATCTCATGACGCCGAGATCATGACCTGAGCCAATATTGAGATTCGGACAGTTAACTTATTGAGCCATCCAGGCACCCTGATTCTTTTTTTTAAGAAGGAAAAAATAAATTTGGCAAACCTCTGATTTAAATAAACAAAGAGATAATTCACAAATTTGTTATTTGACTGCCCAGAGTTGGTAATTTGTGAGTTTTGGTAAAGTATATTATAGTTCGTCTCCCCCTCCGATTTCCCCCCCTTCAATTTTCCCTTCCTACTATCTTCTTTTTTTTTTTTTTTTTTAACATATAATGTATTATTTGTTTCAGAGGTACAGGTCTGTGATTCAACAGTCTTAACAATTCACAGTGCTCACCATAGCACATACCCTCCCTAATGTCGGAGGGGGAGATGAACCATGGGAGACTATGGACTCTGAGAAACAAACTGAGGGTTCTGGAGGGGAAGGGGTGGGAGGATGGCTTAGCCTGGTGATGGGTATTAAAGAGGGCACGTTCTGCATGGAGCACTGGGTGTTATACGCAAACAATGAATCATGGAACACTACATCAAAAACTAATGATGTAATGTATGGTGATTAAAATAATAAAATAAAATTAAAAAAACTAATGATGTAATGTGTGGTGATTAACATAACATAATAAAATTTTAAAAATGTAAAAAAAAGAATCACAAAAATCTAATACTATCTAATCTAATACGAGGTAATGCTAATACCATTAATCTAACTAATTTATCTAATAATTCATTGCACACCTATTAGAAATTTACATTTTAGGGCGCCTGGGTGGCTCAGTTGGTTAAGCGACTGCCTTCGGCTCAGGTCATGATCCTGGAGTCCCAGGATCGAGTCCCGCATCGGGTTCCCTGCTCAGCAGGGAGTCTGCTTCTCTCTCTGACCCTCCCCCCTCTCATGCTCTCTATCTCATTCTCTCTCTCAAATAAATAAATAAAATCTTTAAAAAAAAAATAAAAAAAAAGAAATTTACATTTTAATTGCTAATCAGTCCTATTAAATCCCTGAATTACTGAAATGCCAACTATGTGGTAACATGTTACTAAGGTCAGTTAGATGAGCACCTATTTTGTTTTTGGCAGGATTTAGCATTAGCTATTCAGCTAATGCTGATACTACTGGGCAAATATTGAAATTGGACACAGTTCTATGATTCAGCCATAAAAGCCAAATATTATATACTAGAGTATCTGGAAGATATATTTCTGTCAAATTTCATTTATGGGCAATTTGATCATTTTAAAGCTTTTTTGAAATATAACTTTATGAAGCTTGTTAAATTTTGAAATGATTTACTTTTTATGATATTCCTACTATATAGTCAGAAGGTATCTGACTCTATAATGGGAAATTGTATAAATATGATTCATTTAGAAATTCATTTTATACGAGATTTTTCTAAAAAAAGAATTTTACTAAGTGAATAAAACTTTTATGTTAAAAAAAGTATATTATAAATAACTTTATGCCAATACATGGGAAATTTTGGATTAAACTTATAAATTCCCAGAAAAAAATATAACATGATAAAATTGTCTCATAATGAGCACAGATGCAAAAAATCCTAAACAAAATCTTAGTAAATTGTATCCAGCAATGATAATGATAATTTAACAAAAGAAAATATACCATAGGAAAATTAGGTTTATCCCAAAACACAAGGTAGTTTAATTTAAAAATCAGTGAATGAACTCAGAAGAATGGATTAAAAGAGAACATTCAAATGATTAATTTAGAGTTATTTTGAGGACCAGGTAGAACAGTGCAGGTGAAGAGGTTTTTGTTGTTGTTGTTTTTTAAGCTGAACTGCTGTTAAAGAATTACTCTTGCTGGTTCAGGCTGTTGTTGTTTGCCTCTGCTTTTATTTAAAAGAAAAAAAATCACAAGTAAGGTGTATTGTGAGAGCCTTGATTAATTTCTTTAGCAACTGCTGCTTTACATTGCACTCATTTACGCATCTTTCAAGTCTAATGGATTAGAAATCTTGATGAAACTGAATGAGAAATACTTCAAAATAAGAGGGAAAGGTAGAAGCGTACCTAATGAGGAAATCCTGGTAGTATTTTACTTTTACAAGGATCTCTATTTTATTTCTAATAAAGACATCTTTTGACAGGCACCCTTAATATGGAAAGTGCATTACTCATTTTGGTCAGTACAATCTATAGTCTTGTTCTGGATATAAAATGCCATTGATTTTACGAGGGGTTATGTGTTTAAATCAACTCAGCAGTACCCAAACCAACACAAATAATAATTATATTCCCTCTTTCTAAAATACTATTTCCCAAAAATTTCAACTAAGTGTATAATAATAATCTTATGGAAGGGTACAATTCCTAATTAACAACGGGACTTACCCTTTTGTTTCATGACAGCAGGTGATTACTAAGGTACTGTGTTGGCTACCTTGTGTTTGTTTGAGCCCCCTCTTCAGAGTCTGGAAACAAATGTGCCTCCATCACCTGATTCTTTATCTGTGCTTTTGTTTCAAATGAACAGTATTTTTAAGATCTTCAGTGTTTTCCTTTTCTCATAACTTTCTAATCATCTATGATTTCTGTCCTATCCAATGTCTCTCTTTCAGTTTTATCAAAACAGTGTGATTTCCAGAGAACAGGACTTCGGAATGTTTTTTTTTCTTTCTTTGCCACTTATGAGCTATAGGGCTTTGGGCACATGGAAAAATAAGATTGATTTTTAATGATAAAGTAAGCATAATAGCACCTTTACTGGACACTTGTGACATAAATGTGACATAAATGTTCTTAGGCAGATTTTCACCGGTTACCAGTGTAAATGTGATCATGCATCCATTAAAGGTATTCCATTTACTAACTAAATTACGAAATTCTAACCCTAAAAACAATCTTGAAAATTATTCTCCTGGTCATAAGACATATAGTAGTAAAGAAATTATGGCAAACCGGCACCATTCTTACAAGAGCAGCCCAAAAGCCTGGCCTTTGTGCATTAAAATAAAATTTTAGAAACATAATTTACAGGGTCCCTAATTTATTTGATTCTTTTGAGTTCTCTTTTGGCTAATCAGCATATATAAGTCTTTAAAACGTGTTACCTGCCATATAGATAGTTCCTTTCCAAATACTAACACTACATTTTCCTTCTTTCTGTTTGTGTCCTTAGCGACTTCACCTTTTAAATTTGTTTATTCTTTCATGTTTAATAATAAACCTGTTTATGTAATTTTGACTTTTGCTTTCACTGCCAGTTACGCCAATAACTCTATGGACTTTCTTGCCATGTCCATGTTTTTCTCCTATGCCTTTTTCAATCTTAAATCCTCAAGATTTGCCTTTTCAATTTGTCTCTGCAAATTGCTAATACCTACGCATACTCTGCATCCATTGGGTTTTCAGTAAATACTAATGACTGAATATGTAACTTTTTAAAAATAATTACTACTAACATGGTGTTAGTATTTATTGAAGATGAGTAGATGATTAGATGCCAGCACTGTTGGGCTTAGATAAATTACAAGATAACTGCTCTTATCACAACCACTTTGCAGTTGAGAAAACAGGCATAGAGAGGTTAAGAACTTGCCCAAGTAGGTGGAGAATCTGTAATTCAAGCCCAAGAATTTTGAGTTTAGAAACCCTACTCTTAACTTCAATGTACTGCATCTATAATTCATCTTCATCATTTTTACACGTAATTTGGATTTAATATGTAAAAATAACATTTAAGGGAAATTGTGTGTCCATCTTTTCAAACATCATGATATATGTGATTTCTATAAATGTAAATGAGGAACATATTACTTCTAAGAATGGCAAATTTGTATAAACTTGAGTCGGTTTGGTTTTAATAAAATTTTTTTTTTTAAGTTTTTTTTTTTTAAAGATTTTATTTATTTATTTGAGAGAGAGAATGAGAGAGAGGGAGCACATGAGAGGGCGTAGGGTCAGAGGGAGAAGCAGACTCCCTGCTGAGCAGGGAGCCCGATGCGGGACTCGATCCCGGGACTCCAGGACCATGACCTGAGCCGAAGGCAGTCGCTTAACCAACTGAGCCACCCAGGCGCCCTAAGTTTTTTTTTTTTTTTTAAGGTTTTATTTATTTGACAGAGAGAGAGACAGTGAGAGAGGGAACGCCAGTGAGGGGAGCGGGAGAGGGAGAAGCAGGCTTCCCGCGGAGCAGGGAGCCCAATGCGGGGCTCGATCCCAGGACCCTGAGATCACGACCCAAGCCGAAGGCAGCTGCTTAACCAGCTGAGCCACCCAGGTGCCCCTTAATAAAATTTCTAATTGAAAATTATTCTCTTGGAATCAGCACCCTAGCTTAAAAAAAAAAAGAGAGAGAAAACTTGGGAGTTTTAAGTTTAAATGAAATTAGCTTATATGAATTTAGTCGACAACAGAGTTTTATTTAATTAGATATGTGCTGTTTATCTTTCAGAACAAGGGGATGTTACATTTGCATAAGACATGCAAGACTCTTTTTAAAAAGCCAAATAGAAATATGTGTGTACTACATAAATGTCTCACAAATGGATGTCAAATGTATACCAACAAATTATTCTCACACTGATATTTTACATGATAAAGCAACATGAATTCCAACTGGAAAAAAAAAACTATTCTTCCACTCTCATTACAAATGATTTGTTTGAATTGATAATAAACCTAGAAATAATAACCACTCAAATATCATCTAACAGCTACAAGTAACAGGATTTTTCAGTAATTTGTGTTCCCCAATACTTCTTTCTTTGGTCACAGATAACATAGGCCAGAATTAAAAACAACCAATATTTCAGAGCATAAAAGTGGCTGAATTGGATTTTCTTTCCCAACAATATCTAATTGAGGACTTTGCTTTTTATGACTTATGAGATCACCATTTTGCCTATATCTGTAAACAGAAACTACCCAAATTATTGAACATTGATTTAGAACACATGTAGAAAAAATTATTTCCAACAGATGTATTAATGCAAGTTCACTAAAATATAGTATTTAGAAAATAGAGTGTCTCTAACAATGATATATCATGATGCACTGTGCACACCAGTGTGTTGTTACTCAGAGCTACGCATAAAGCAACTTTTTAAAGGCATGCAGGTTTAGGGAGAAGACTGACTGCAGGCTTCCTGAGCTGAGTTGAGATTATGGTAAACCTTTACTGCTTAAGATCCAGTCTGCTTTTAAAAACACAGTTTTACAGTAAAAGCAACATTACATTGCCATTTCCAAGGAAGAAGAGAATAACTTTCCTAAATGAATCTGATTGTAAGAAATCCAAAAATATACAATGGTTCAAATTGACATTGGACCAGAAAATAGGTTAAAGCCTTAATATTAGTGAAGAATACCAGAACTTTTGGATTGATAATAGGTCAGACCAATTTACTAAGTAAACAAAACAAAACAAAAACAAAAATCTTAGTAAGAGGAAGGATAAAGTACTTAATGTGATAACTTTGACATCTTTTTTTAAATGAGAGGCATAGATAAAGCGGAGTCTTCACCTTCTAAAGAAAATAACTCCATGGTTTTCATCTGTAATGAACAACCACAAGAGTTAAAATGTGTATATCACTCGCTGTCTGTAATAGCATCTGCCATATAATATTCTCAAAAGTTATAGGAAGATTGAAACTGTGATCGTGGTAAAGTCATAAGTCATAAATCATAAATGATTTATCTATCTATAAATAGAGATGGACACTCTTTGGCAATTAATTTTATTTCTAGAAATCTGTCCTAAGGAGAAAATGGGAGATGAGGTCAAAGATTTATATGCACAAATGTTCATTATAGCAGTATTTATAATAGCCAAATGTTGAAAACAAACTCAAAGTCTAATAAAAGGCAGCTGGTAAAATAAATCATTGTACATTCCTACCTACACTATAATTCTATGTACCAAAATAGTATACTTTCAGGAATATTTAAAAATAAGGAAAATAGCTTATTTTATATAATATTATATATAAATATATATTTATTATATATAAGTATTATATATACATATATATTACTGATAGTTATATTAAAATATATACAGATTTATGTAAAGGAAAATGTAAGTCATGAAATTTATGTAACATTTTGTATTGGGATTATTTTTGGATTATGGTATTAAAACAAAACTAAAATAATTTCCTATTCCTGTGCTAAACAATTCTGTGACAAATTCTATCCTGGGGGAGGGGGTGGGGTGTGTGTGTGTGTGTGTGTGTGTGTTTGCTAAGCAACACAGAGAATAAGCGAAAATATCAAAGCTGCTGTTCCTACTTCTAGAAATTAAGACTGAACCAACTAACAGTTTACTTATCAAGACTAACTGCTTAAGCATAAAGACAAATTCAGAACCTCTGCTTTGTTATTCCCACTCACCAATCCAGAGTTATGTCATAAATTCTGCCTGATCCCAAATAATTCCTTTACTTGCAAGACCCACCTCAAAATCACTCAGCCTGTGTGTTAGGACTATATACATAGTCTGTTCTAATACCCATTTAAAGGCACTAATAAATTTAGCTTTGCTTTATCTAGCGGGTTATTTGATCTTTGCCTTTCTAGCAGTCTCTTTACATAATCATGAATGATTTTATTTTCAAAATAATTTGGAAATTTCTCCAATGAATATGTGTTTTAACTGAGTTAATAGCAAATTTTTCCTCTCCGCATCCATTTTATTTTCTTCCTCTCTTCCATTCACTCTTCCTTTCCTTCTTCTTTTCATCACTTTGATTATAAGACTTAAATAAATGAATGCAGCCATCAAAAAAAATGAAATCTTGCCATTTGCAACAACATGGATGGAACTGGAGGGTATTATGCTGAGCAAAATAAGTCAACCAGAGAAAGACATATATCATATGATCTCACTGATATGAGGAATTCTTAATCTCAGGAAACAAACTGAGGGTTGCTGGAGTGGTGGGCGGTGGGAGGGATGGGGTGGCTGGGTGATAGACACTGGGGAGGGTATGTGCTATGGTGAGCGCTGTGAATTGTGTAAGACTGATGAATCACAGACCTGTACCTCTGAAACAAATAATACATTATATGTTAAAAAAAAAAAAAAAGAAGATAGTAGGAAGGGAAAAATGAAGGGGGGCAAATCGGAGGGGGAGACGAACCATGAGAAACTATGGACTCTGAGAAACAAAATGAGGGTTCTAGAGGGGAGAGGGGTGGGGGGGATGGGTTAGCCTGGTGATGGGTATTAAAGAGGGCACATATTGAAAGGAGCATTGGGTGTTATACGCAAACAATGAATCATGGATCACTACATCAAAAACTAATGATGTAATGTATGGTCATTAACATAACATAATAAAATAAAATGTAAAAAAATAAGAATTAAATAAATGAATGTAATTTAAAGCCTAGCCGTGTTTACACTTTTTAAACTATCTTAAAGGAGTACTTGGGGGTGTCTGGGTGACTCAGTCAAACTTCGACTCTTGATTTCATATCAGGCCAGGATCTCAGGGTCGTGAGATTGAGACCCTGTCAGGTTCTGCTCTCAGAGCGGAATCTGCTTGAAAGATTTCTCTCTCCCTCTCTCTTAGCCCCTGCCCCACCCCTGTGTGCACATACACACGCTCTACCCCCCCAAACCCCTCAAATAAATAAATAAATCTTTTTTTAAAAAATGGAGTATTTGCTACCTACTACCTGACAGATGAGGGCTCTGTGTGTGTGTGTGTGTGTGAAAGAGAGAGACAGAGACAGAGTCCTACTGTCTGTATATACCTGTGGTTCTGTTCAGGAGAACAGATAAAAGTAATTAGTGGCTGAATAAGTTCATCTGAATAAACCTGAAAGGAGAAAAAGAGATTCACCACATTGGACAATGGAAGCTCATTCCATACTATTACTATTACTAGAAGTCACAAATGTATGCTTTTTTTTTTTCCTTCTTTGACTGTGGAGGTGGGGGAGGGGTACCATTTCTTTTTTTGTATTCTAAAGCTATTTTAATAGAGACAATGTTTTTTAAACATACACAAAAGTAAGAAGCTAAATGATCCTGATGCTTTCTTCATCTTTTAGTTGGAAAATACCATTTTAAAAAGAAGACCTCTTCCCTGTACCAATCCCATAGAAAATTATTTTTAGTTTATAAGTCTTCATGATTTTTGTATATATATCCATATACCCACATTTCATTTTCTCAAAAAGGGTCCAGTTGCACCTTCACCCTACTATACTCATGGTATAAAGTTCAATACATATATTACTGGGTTCTAGAGTATATACAACATTAAATTTTGATAAATGATGTCCAATTACTCTTTAAAGTGGTTATACGGGGCGCCTGGGTGGCTCAGTCGTTAAGCGTCTGCCTTCGCTCAGGTCATGATCCCAGGGTCCTGGGATCGAGCCCCACATCGGGCTCCCTGCTCCGCAGGAAACCTGTTTCTCCCTCTCCCCCTGCTTGTGATCCTGCTCTCACTGTGTCTCTCTCTGTCAAATAAATAAATAAAATCTTTAAAAATAAATAAATAAATAAAGTGGTTATACAAATTTGAACTCCCACAATCAACAGGATTATTACTTTTCCTGCATTGTGAATAATAATAGCTATTTGCAATTTTTGTTGAGGTGAGAGATTAAAAAAATAGCTTCTCATTTTATAAAATTTGTCTTTGAGTATTAGATTCTGAGTAGCAGTCTTACACTCTGTATTTTTTTATTTCCTTTGTCAATGCATATATTTTTAAAAACTTATAAAATTTATGCTAATTTAAAAATCCTAATATTGGTAATAATTAAAATAAAGAACTAGCATTCCTGTATGTACACATAAGCATGTATAGTATTCTGTCAATAAACATTTTTATTATGTTAAACCATGTGCAATTACCATTTTTGTAGGTAAAAACAAAAAATCAACAGATATTGTGAACTTCATATGATTCAACCTAATAATTTACCTAATAATTCATATTTATGCATTTAATTGTATCAAATACATCATGTGTTACTTGGAGAATGTACCAAATACTGTGCTAACTTCTAAATTAAATTGATATATAACACAAAATTGGTATGTGTTGAATCATACTCTGGAAATAAAAAGCAGTCTTACTCATAGGTTGAGCAATTTCTCACACATACTATATTCTTAGTATAGATTTTTTATTTTACCATTTCAAAATAATTAAAAAGAATCTTTATAGAATTACTGAATGACAAAATGCATTTCTTGACAAAAGTCATTAAATAAAGTAAATTATTTTTAAAAAGTTATCAGTTGGTTACTATAATGATTAAAGTAATAAATACTTTTCAGGTTCTTAATGAGAAGCTATACCCCAGAACATGAGGCTAAGATTGCTAAAACACTAAAAATCTTTAGGGATATCTATGTGTTTTCAAATTGAATAAATTATAATTAAATAAATATCTAAGACTAAATATTAAGGTTAATTCTGGTTTAGATAAGTATTTTCAAAAATTATTCCTAGGTGGGAAGTCTGTATTTATTGCTAGATTTAATTTCGGATTTCTTTTTTTTAACTGAATAAAAGAAACATACTTGATAGAGGCATTCTAAGTTTTGTTTTCATACTCCTTTAATGAGATTTGAGTGCTGTGATTTAATTGCTTCAATGATTCACATTTTATAATCTAAAAGGGTGATGCCTGATATTATGAAGTAATTCTTAACAACCATTCATAATAATTAAATGTTTTATTTTTCTTCTAATATAGTTCAGTAGTTTACATATGATTAATAACCAAGCTCAAGTTTGTATAGGTAATGACTACACTTAATAATCTCCTACACATAATTCTATGTAAAACAAAAATGCAATTAGTTTTAGGGAATAAATACATGTTACATTGTTTTAAAGAAGATAACAGAGTACTAATTTTTTAATGGATAATCTACTTACATGACTTCATTTCAGCAAGGAAATATATTTGATTTTATAATTCAAATTCACTTGTACAAAATTATTAATATGTACTTTTAGAGCATAGGACATGATTTTTGAAGGCAGAGACTGTGTCTTTTTGTCTTCTTTTTTTCATTTATTGTCTTCCTTCAATAAACATAAATGTGCACTGGCTACATGCAGTGTTAGAAACAAAAGATTCAAAGGAGCTCTCCTCCTTCTGGTGAGACTGACATATAGATCATTACAATGCAACATGGAAAGTGCTGGGCTAGTGGGACATGCATGTGTTTCTGACTTAAACCAGAATGGTCAGAATTTACTTTCTATAAAGGGAGGTGTATTGTGCTGAGCTTAAAGGGTGAATAAACATCAATCGGGTTAAGAAAGAGGAGGAAGACATTCTAGGAGC
Organism: Mirounga leonina; assembly: GCF_011800145.1. Taxonomy (NCBI): domain Eukaryota; kingdom Metazoa; phylum Chordata; class Mammalia; order Carnivora; family Phocidae; genus Mirounga; species Mirounga leonina. Next base: position 23,983,637 of record NW_023270807.1, on the reverse strand, counting down.
TAGGTATAGGAATGAACAGGAAATGAGTGATAGGATGAAGCTGATTAGAAATAAATTGTATGATACTGAAGGCTGAGGACCTTTATTCTTTCCAACAAAGTGATTTCATTTTGTAAAAATTACATTTTTTCTCCACATTATGGTAGTTTTAAGTATTGTGCTCAATTACCACTCCCACGTAGTAGCAATATACATCCATATATTTGCCATAGCCTGACCATGGGCAGAGTATAGTTCTCCACTCTTGGACTGCCCATGTGACTTGCTTTGGCCAATGTGATACAGTGAAAATAGAGCAAGAAAAGCCATAAAATGTGCTTGAATCCTCTTTCGCTTCTGCCTCTTACATAAGAAGAATATAGCGTGAGTATCCCTCTGCCCCAAGAAGGATGAGAGACATGTGGATGTAACCCCTCAGCTTGGGGTAAGTTCAGCTATGCTGAGCCTAGATCACCCCGACTACAGACAATTCATAGACACATGACTGAAAAATATGTGTTCATTTTTGTGTGCTGTTGAAATTTTGTGGTGGTTGTTATGCAGTGATAGCTAGCTAATACACAATTTTGAGTGTAAATGCTGCCAAGTTGGTGGTCAACACAAATTTTCTGAAAGAAATAACTTTATCTGTTACAGCTTTTTGAGAATTAGATTTATCTAATTTTTTAAAAATCATATTAAACCCTCACACAGGGGCGCCTGGGTGGCTCAGTCAGTTAGGCTTCTGTCTTCGGCTCAGGTCATGATCTCAGGGTCCTGGGACTGAGCCCCTAGTGGAGCTCTCTACTCAGTGGGGAGTCTGCTTTTCCCTCTGCCCCCTGCCCTGCTCGTGCTCTCTCAAATAAATAAATAAAATACTAAAAAAAAAAAAAAAAAAGAAAGAAACTCTGGATTTTCAATTTGAAAAAATAAAAAAGACAAAACAAAACCAAAAAATAAACAACAACAACAACGACAACAAAACCCCAGGCAAACCAACAAGCCAACCAACCAAAAAACATTTCTCAATTTCCCTTCCTGGGTGCGTATACTTCTATATGCCCCCGCCCAACATTTATTTGAAATTCTTAATTTGGCACACAGGAATCATTAGTGCTCAGTAGCATGTTTGTATTCCCTGGATAAAATTCACTTCTCTTCCTGTTGTGCAAAAGTTTTCAGAGTGAGTCTTTAAAGAGGATTTAAAGTCAGCTCATAACAAGGTTTCTTCTCTCTCTCCCTGGAACGTCAGCAGCAACATCTGCTCTCCATTTTTGAAGGCTTGGGAAAATTGAAGAGGTTGGAAATATCTCATCTGGAAGTTGCTAGTTTTGCTCATTTATTTATTTTTTACTTATTTGCCTGTTTTGAATGATAGGTCTTACTGATGGCATTGAGGTGTCTACACTTACTGCAATTTTGAAAAAGAAATTTGTAGAAAAAGATTAGCCTGAGTTTAGAAGCTTGGATTTCTTAAGATTGACTTTATTAAAGGGGAGATTCAGTTTATATTGGGAATATTATCCACATTTCATTAGTTTTTATTTTATTCTTTGTTTGCAGAATCATTCCATATATGCATGGACTTGAGAGTTACTATAGGAATAAATTATACACACATCTGTCTTAAAATGCTTAATATCATTCCAGTGTCTATGGATAGAATAAAAGGGAAGTTAGGTGATCTATGTAAATAAAATTAAATTCCTGTCTTTGTGTCATTACATCATGTAAAAATGATTGGGCATATTTTCCTCAAATTTGGGACATATGTTTGGGATGTTCTATTGTAAATATTGGCTAGTGGCTCACACGATGGTCACTTTAGGAACTTTACCAAGTGCCTCAAAACAGAGGCCATGGTTTTCTGTAATAAATGAATCTGAGGTACAGGGAGAGCCATAGATGCCTCGTATGCAGGAAGGTGCCCCCACGTGGAACTCAGAAGGGCAGATACTCTGATTGTAGACAAGTTTGCTTCTCATATAAGCAATACTGGGTAGTGACAGGTATATATTTATTATAAATGGCTTATTCTTTTCCCAAACAGCTAAATTATAGATTTCAGAAAGAAGATCCATATTTAGGTTTAAATGAATGTTGTTTGTTAGAAGGAAATTACTAGAGAGATATAGCTGGATTTTTTGCAGGGGATGAAAATGATCCTGAATAGATTCAGTAAACTCAAGAAGAGAAATATTAATCACCTGTGGTAAAATATAGTGTGACATATTTTCCGAAGTCAACAGGTGTTTTGTATTTTGTAAATATTTTTTCCAATTTTGTTCTGAAAAAATGTGTCTTAAGTTTAACTAAATTAAATTACTCAGACCACTACTCCAATCACTGATTAAATAAAGTTGTCTGTTTATTTCATGGATAAAAATGTGCTGAGGGTACATCATATATTTAAAAACACCTCTACTGTGTTTTTATAAGATGTACAGAGAATTAGTCTACTGAAATGCAACCCAGGAGAGGAAATAAAGTACTCTAATTTGGTGAATTTCTTCTACTTCTACAGTATTTTATGATTGGCTTCCATCTATAAATCCTAAGCAATCAGCTTGAGTGTCAGATAGATGTGGGTTTCATTCCCATCCTGGACACATTCTAGCTGTGTGATTTTGGACTTTATGCCTCAGTTTTATGAGGACTAAAATGGGGATGGATGGTACATACCTCTTGGGATTATATCAGAACAAATTATGACATTTAATGTAAAAAATGTGCCTAGAGTATCATATCCATTGAATGTTAGTTGTTATTGGTATTCATATAAATGTTAAGTCTAACTCGTTTATCATTTTGCATTGTCATATTTTCAAACTGGGCTGTTTTCTGATTGGGTGGTTTAAAAAATACAGCATATTACATACTTTCTGGTCAAAAATTCACAATTACTTTTTCATTTATTTCCCAATTTGATCCACTCAAGAGAAGTATATTATTTGCCACTATCTTCTACAGATTATCCTACTTTTTTCTTCTTGTGATGCTGATAATTTTCTGGAAAAAAATACACTGATCTAAAAATCAATGTGTTTTTATTCCACTGTTCCCATGCAGTCTTCATCTTTATATTATTGCTATATTTATTAAGACAAACATCTAGCTTTTACTATTATATTATCCCATACCACAGCAACCCTAAGAAGTATATTTCTTATGGTTCCCATGGGAGAAGAGTTCTGAGATGGTGGATTTCAGATATTAATAGGGTTCTAAGAAGTGAACCCAAGAAAGATTATACAAATGTTTTGGGTGTCACTAAAATAAATATTCTTATATTACATTTATATATTTAAATTAGTATTACTAAGAGAACAATTGTTCTACTATTGTTGATAGGTGGCAAAATAGGAAGATATTTGGTTTAGAAGCTGGGGTTATGATTGAGAAAATGTCTCCTAAGATCCCAAATTGTCTAGTAAATCAAGTGCCCACTTTCCCTCCTGAAAGTAATTAAAAACTGCCCACATTTGGGTAATAAGCTCAATAGAGGGGAAGGAAATATCTGTGGAAAAGTCTGACACACAACATACAACAGGGGTTGGGCAAGAAATGAGCGGTAGATTGTCGCTGAGCAAAGCACTGAGAAATGAGGTTACAGGAGTAAGTGGAACCAAACTGCTAAGGGTTCTGAAATCAAGGCAGAAGGGTTGGCTTCTAGTCAATAGTCAATCTATTCTTTCTGACATCTTGTCCTTTAAACTGACGGAACAAAGAGATCAAAAATAAAATCTAATGCCTCTTGACATTAGGGAGGGGGGTATGTCATTTAGGACTGACAGTGGAATGAAGGAAGGAAGGAAGACACAAAAGAAGCAAGCGTGGCTGGTGGCACCACATCCCTGCAAAGAGCAGGCGGTCATCTGTGCTGCTTTAGAAAACTGTCCTTTATGCTAGGACACCTCTATCCATAGAATCTGCATTTTTATCTTTTAATTTAACTGTCTATTTTATTTTATAATATTCTCCTCTATAATTCATGTTTATTGTGCCCTCTGTTTGGAGAGACACATGGTACTTGAATTTGCTGTCAGATTAACCAGCTGTGTGGTCTCGGGTAAATTATCATCACCTCTCTAAATTTCTTCAGCTGTAATTTGAGGAAAGCAATACTTGTTTCATTGAATTGTGAGAGGGGGTTTACACATGGGGTTGAGGATGAGAAAGAACTTCGCACAGTCCCGGGCATAAAAGGCATTGCCAACTCAATTCAAATGCCTTACTGCCAAATACTGTGTCCAGGCATGGAGTTTAATAAATCCTTGAAATTCTGACTTTTAGAGCTGGTATTAATATATTTTAGTAGTTGCTCATTGTCTCAAATACGTATTCTGGTAAATATTTTTTTATTAAACAGTATGATGAATGATATAAAATTGAAATCTTACAATCTTTCTTTTTACAGCTAGGTCTTGCTATATTTCATACCCTTAATATGAGTGCTGAAATCCTGGAAGGATACCAAACATATGCTGTTATGTTCTTTCCCAAATTAAAGAAGGTATTTCCTTTGAGGTTTCTATCACCAGAGAACATAGACATCCTAGGTAATTTTTTCCCCTCTACACATGGATCTCTCTGGACGCTTTCATTGTGTGTCACTGTAAAAGTCCACTCTGTTCTTTCCCAAATGAGTAAGTAATAGAATGCATTTTTTCATTGGTTTGCCATGGTTGCTCAGCATTCTCTGCTTCAGTGTTTATTTGCAAATGAGAAGCAAAATAACTTCATTACTCTTTTCCTATATTGGCAACAGCTTCTACTGTTACTCTTTGTCAGTGGGTTAATAGCACAGCATGGCAAAATACACTTTTTCCTTCTTTATTCAGGTCCTCTTCTAAATATAAAATTAGAAATTTATATTTTATCAAATCCAGGGCAATTTTTAAATCATAGATATTTTTAGGTGACCTCCACTTAACATCAGCCTAAAATGCAACATATCAAACTGTAAAAATGTTCACATACAGCATGCCCTTAATATGAAAATTCATTTTTGATATAAAAAAAATCATGAAGGACACTGAAGAAGGCTAGAAGTCAAAGAGGGTTAACAATATGATTCTTTCACTTTCAGAGGAAAATGATACAGAAACACTTTGAATTAAACGTAAAGTAGGTTGCTTCTAAATTCTCTGTAAATTGAATCAAATTTTAGAATCAATGAGTTCACCATTTTAAATTCTCTGTACTCTTGTTGACAACTGAGAAACAGTTTTTGTAATTTAAACAATCACCTCTAATAGTTCTATTTTATTAATCTAGTTTTAATCTAGTTTTTTGAAAATTTAACATTAGTTTTAAGTTTTTGGAAATTTTTAGAAAAAGTAAATCAAGGCACACCTGGAATGTGATGTAGACATATGAACCAAAAGATAGTCCCTATCCACCCAAATTGTGCATAGAAATTCACAATCTGCCCTTGCCTTGGAAGGATAATCATAAAATGATGTAAGGTTTCCACAGAAGTCTAAAAAGTGGTGAGTAAGGCTCCCCATATGCATTTAAAAAATTGTGATACTCTGTTGTTATTGGTTTGATTTCAATAATGTATGAGCCATATGTGCTTTCATTGTGTAAAAAAAAAAATGTTCCCCCATTATTTTTATTTTAGAAACTGCCCTGTTTTCAATTCTGAAGGGGCTCTTTAATGATCTCATATCTGAAGCTGGTCAGAAATGCATGTTCACTGCTGTCCAGCACAAATCCTCCAGAAACTCTTGGCCTTCCATTATACTCCCCTCTTCCACCTCTGTTCACACACTGTTCCAAATTCTCCACAATAAAATCCAAGAGACCTACATAGACTGCCTCTGCAGGATATTATTTAGAGATACAAGAGGATTAGGAATCAACATATTAAGGTTTAAATATACATTTATTCATATTTCTTTATCCAACCAATATTTATCAAACCCTTTCAGTATGCCAGGGATGGAAGAGTACACGAGTGATCAGAACTAGCACCCCTTCTGTTGTGGGCCTCCTTTCTCAATTTCCACTCCCCACCCCCACTAGGAGGTCCCTTTGACTTCTCTGCTCAACTCCTGGGCTGGCTTCTGTTCTGAGTCCACAGGTGAGGAGGGACATTGGGAGGAGGTTCTGCTAATATATATTTAAAAAGAACTTGGAGCTCTTAATGAAAGAGGATATAGAATAGATCCCAAAGGCAGAACATGAAATGAGGAGGTGAGATTTACAAAAAGGAAGAAGAGGTACAAGGACTGCCTTACCCCAATCCTCACCCCCACATCCAGCTGGAGTGTTTGAGGAGTTGGGAACAGGAAGAAAGGTCAGGATGGCTTACTATGAGAGGGCTTTGAGAAGACAGGCAGGTAAATAAGATTTGGAAGGACCTTTTTCTCTGTGTTATAGCCCTCTCTGTGTTATTGCTACCTGTTTGAGAGACTTTAAATGTCGATCGTTGTTTAGGGCTATTGAGCTTCTTCCTCTGTTGATACCACGCTGAGACTTGCTAAGAGGCTGCCCTATTTTGTTGGGATACAAGAACCCATAAAGGATTCTTTCCAGGACAGAGAAAAAAAAATGGGGAGTAAAAGGGACCAGTTTCTTCACAGAGAAACCTGAGAAATCGTTATGGAGAGATTGTGTAGCATTTCATTTTTCTAAGGCATTTCCCCAAATTGCTCAATTCCTATTATTCTTATGGATTATGTCCTTGATTTATGCTAGGTTAGTCACTGAAATGTATGAAACATAACCAGTGAAAATTAACCCTTTCCCAATCATTTTCTATTGCCATCTACAAGTTACTCATTTGCAATGAAAAATACCAAGAGTTTCTTTATTGTTTTTCTCCCCTTAGACCATGATATCTTTGATATTATATTTACATCATTTGATATTATAACTGAACTTATATTTTTGTTAGTAATAACAGATATTATGGAAGTTTTTTTGAAAATCTAATGGGATAAAACAAATGTAGGACAAATTAGGTCTTGTGTAATTTTATAGTACCAAGACACCCAGGTTTATTTGTGCAGATTAAGTCTCCCCACCCCCAAATACAATGTACATATTAGTATTACCATTTTAGAAAATGGAGATATGTTAAAGCCAGAATTCAAATAACAGTTAATCTGGTTTCAAATTTCATAGTTTTCTACTGCATCACACTAATCTCCCAAACTTTTTAAAACCTGCATATGTAATGACAGTTCCATTTAATATATATGTATTTATTTTATAGACTTTCCATCAGCAGGCTTTAAAGAATCTGTGTTAGATGATCTTTATTTGACATAAAGTCCAGATAAATAGTACCAAATACCTTAATGTTATGATTTGTAATTCTGTTTTATAAACATTCAGGGACATATTAGTTAGCGTATACAAAATCTTCCGCATTAAAATGAACCATTAGAATTTTATAAACTGATATCACCAGCATATTATTATTGTAATAGAAAACATAAAGACTGTCACTGGCACAAAATCAAATAGGTGTTTATAGGAATTGCTAAGCAGACATGTACTTGTCTTCTAAACTATGTAACAGTCAAAAGTGTCAGTTAAATTCAAACCAGCCACCTTGATTAATTCCAAAGGAGGCAAACACCTGTGATTGACAACATCCTTCTCTTATCTGCATCCTTATTTGCATCATACAAGCATTACATCTCTTCACTGACCACACATTTTAAAGCTTAAAAACAGTTTCTCTGGAAAGCCTTGCCTAAAAGACAACAGAGATAGCTATACCTTACAGCATATGAAACTGGCCCACTAAAAATACAGTTAGGGAAAATATTCTGAAAGCAAAGATGCTACAAATTTCATTTCCAACACCTTTCAATCTTGGCTATTTGCCTGAATCTCACAACTAAAAATATATTTAATATTATTAATAAACAATATGTGATACAAAAACCAATAATCTTTGCCACTCAATTATTGAAGAAAGTTTCAAAACTACACAAGCATTTCTCCACAGCATTTCCCAGAGTGTCACTTACTAAGTCTATTTGTGTTGTATCTGTCAACATATTTAGATTCTATATTTAATGTGAAGGTGCTCTGCCAAATTATTGGTTTTCTATAAGTTTTCCATGATTCCTTATTTCCATTTCAAATAAGTTAAAACAAGGAGTGTCATAAAATATTCAAAAATGTATGATTTTCTATTGTGTTGGTAATGGTTTTTCTTTTACAAATCATCCTTTCCAGAGTGCTACCGGTCTACTGGTACCAAGGACAGCTGGGGTCTTGTTCTTTGTCATTTCCACACTTGCTTGCAAACTTTCTTTAAGATAACATTATAAATGCTTTTAGAAAAACAATTAGAAATTTATTGAATTTCTCTCACCTACAATAACTTCAGAATATTTAGGCAGACCACGTATAATTGAATTTTCCAATTAAAAACAATACATTCATTTTAAATAGCTCATCTTTTTTTGGATGTAGTTTAACATTAGCACATTTTTAAAAAATTTAAGTGTATGTTATTTTTTCAAGTTATTTTATGAATAAGTAAATAAGTATAAGCAAACTGAAGTCTTCTCCCGTAAACTGAGTTTGCCATTTAGTGCCTGCCCACAGGCTCAGACCTTTAAAAAAGTTTGGCTCAGCTTAAAAGACAGCATGTTCTGGGAGAAGACAGAAGTTAATCAAAGTTAAAATGACAATCCTTTGCACACATTCTGGTTCCTTTAGGCTGCTAGTGTTCATTTAATTTTTGATTAGCCAAATCCTATCATTACGATGACCATCAATTGTATCAGGCAGCCTGCCTGTTCACCATAACTAGAGGCTGAAATGTGCTACCAGAGGAAATGAAAGAGCACTTATATTTTCCAAAATAGTTTGGTGTTTTACAAATGCCACGGCATGAATTATCTACCAGGAGCAAGTGCCTTAGTAAGCTTCACTTCATCTGTACTTAGAAGGAGAGTGGTTAACTTTTAGGGTACCCCTAAAACCTAGCAGATAAAATGCAATTCTTAAATCTCAAAAAAAAATACTAGAAAAAGAATTAAGAACGGTAATCCATTTTAATTATATTTTCATAATATTTTAAATTATGAGATGCAAGAAGGTTCAGAATTACTACTAAAACTGCTTTTTTTTTGAGGTTGACAAAAATATATATTTTGTAATCTCAGCAGGCTCATCAAATCCAAATTATGGATTTCATTTAGCAGCAACAACATCCTACATGGCTTGGGGTTACAATACATTGACCACTACATTTTCTTTTTGTTTGTTTGTTTTCAACTAATTTCTTTATTTTACTTATTTTTTTAAATTTAATTTTATTATGTTATGTTAATGACCATACATCACATCATTAGTTTTTGATGTAGTGATCCATGATTCATTGTTTGCGTATAACACCCAGTGCTCCATGCAGAACGTGCCCTCTTTAATACCCATCACCAGGCTAACCCATCCCCCCAGCCCCCTCCCCTCTAGAACCCTCAGTTTGTTTCTCAGAGTCCATAGTCTCTCATGGTTCCTCTCCCCCTCCGATTTCCCCCCTTTCATTTTACCCTTCCTGCTATCTTCTTCTTCTTTCTTTTAACATATAATGTATTATTTGTTTCAGAGGTACAGGTCTGTGATTCATCAGTCTTACACAATTCACAGCGCTCACCATAGTACATACCCTCCCCAATGTCCATCACCCAGCCACCCCATCCCTCTTTTTGTGATACATTTAGAAAAGTACTATATGAGAGGAATGGACAGACTGTTTTGACTTTTGTGTTTTTAAGAAGAACATAAAGGACAGAGTCATGCAGAAAAATGAATAAAGCAGTGTAGAATCTCAGTACTTTTGGTGTGGCAGCATTAGATAAGCCATGGGTTAGTATCCATCATAGTTACCAGCATTGCTAAACTGTATATACGAGCAGATGTCTAGTTAAGAATATTTTGCTTTCTCTTTTGAATACAGATACAGTGGCTATTCTCTTATGCTTTTTTTCCACTGAAATCTTTGAAAGCATTAGAGTCCTTTGAACATTAAACTATCTATATGCAAAATCACTGTTTTCATTAATATTTTAGATAGCTGCTGACAGAATACTGTTGACTACACACAAACGGAGCTTTCATTTCAGTCACATAACAATCATTTATTTAGAGCCAGTATTACTATATCCAATTTATAAATGGATAGAAATCATCCACCAAAGTTGATTAAGTAATTTGCTTAACATCATATAACAGAACTGCATTTTATATTGGACTCTAACTAGTTTGGGAAAAGATATTTAATCCTTGTGAGCCATATTTGATACAGTTATAAAATGAGGCTGGGCGGGACGAGGCTAACTTTTCATGTTTCTAAATTACAGCAAGTAACCATGTACAAGATTCCAGAAATCCCTACTTGGAACTTTAACTGTTCAAATTCATCAAACATTTATGAAATACTTAATATATATACCAACTGGCAATGGGGGCAGATATTAAGATGAAAACCCAGGAGGCACCTGGGTGGCTCAGTCAGTTAATCATCCCACCCCTGATTTCGGCTCAGGTCATGATCTCAGGGTCATGTGATTGAGCCCCATATCAGCTCCATACTGAGTATGGAGTGTGCTTCAGATTCTCTCTCTCCCTCTCCCTCTAACCCTCCCCCCACTCTCTCTTTCAAATGAATAAACAAATAAAATCTTAAAAAAAAAAAAAAGATGAAAACCCAGAAAGAATCTACCTGTCAAAAACTCATGTTGTAGTGAAAGATAAAGATACAAGGCTATACTTACAAGCAGAATGTTAAGTTCAGGCAACAAGCACTTCTGGCCAAATGGAGCAAACATGAATTGGATGTACTCTTTCACCCAAAACAACAAAAAGCACACAAAATATATGAAACAACAACTTCATGACACTGGACATTGGTCAGTGATGGACAGTGGTATCTGAGAGATGGAAAACAAATGAGATGAGCCCTGCAACTGCCCCAGCTTACAGGCTTGAGAGTTTCTAGACTGTGATATAGTGAGGACAGTCTCATGTGGAGCTCAGCAAACTCCCTGAATTGAGCTGAGAGTCCAGGGAAGCCAAGGCAGATAGAGATCCTAAGAGTACTGGACAGGAGAGAAATGCACAGTGAATTCTAGAATCTGCAGAATATTGATTAGCACATATATGAATAAATATCTGAGTTTGGGGAAAAGATTACTGCCTAAAAGAATCAATAGTAACAGTGTCCAGCACTTGCACAGGACTAGGAATAGTACCTGCTCCCAATTTTCATACTGGAAACTATCCTTTATTATGAATGGGACACTGAGTAGGGTACATACAAAAGTCTCAGTGGTGGAAAATAATGAGCCCTAAGCTGAGCACTGTTCTAGTCCACCTAACAAATATTAGAAGCAAGGCTTAAAAGAAAAATTGGTTTCCATAATTAAACTGCATCCCAGAACAAAGCTCTAGACTATTTACATGAAATGAAAAATATCCAACACTGAAAAAGGTAAAATTCACAAGGCATGGCATCCAATAGAAAATACCAGGCATGCAAAGAAGTAGGAAAATCACAAGACATCATAAAGAGAAGAATCAATAAAAACTTACCCAGAATTTGGCACAGGTGTTATAATTAGTAATCTAGGACACTAAAACAGTTGTTTTAACTATATACTAGTTGTTCAAAATGGTAAGTGGAAACATGGAAAATATTTTAAAAAACACAATTCAAACTTCTAGATATGATAATTACAATATATAAGATGGAAAAGAAACTGGTGGGATTAATAGCAGATAAGACATTGAAGAAAAAAAAGATAAGACATTGAAGAAAAGATTAGTGAATTTGAAGACTAGTAATATTATAGAAACTATTCACAATGAAGCACAGAGAACAAAAAAATAGAGCACAGTAAGTTATGGAGTAATTTCAAGAAGCCAAGTATAAAGAAGTAGAAAAAGCAATGTATAGAAAATTATTTGAAAAAGACTTGAGCTGAAACTTCTCCATTTCCATGAAAACTATTTAAGCCCATATGTCTAGGAAGCACAATGCACCCTAAGCACAAGAAACGTAGAGAAAACTATTCTAAAGCACATCATAATCAAACAGCAATAAAGAGAAATTTGTAAAAACAGCCAAAGAAAAAGGACACATTATGTGCAGGGGTACAAAGATCAGGGGAATAGCAGATTTCTCAGAAATAGTGCACGCAAAAAGACAGTGGAGCAATTTTTAAAGTATTGGGGGGAAAAAAGGAAAAAAAATTGTCAGCTTAGAATTCTATACCCAGAAAAAAGAAATCTTTCAAAAATGAAGGTGAAATAAACACTTTTTCAGACATACAAAAGCTGAAATGATTCATCAACAACAGACTCAAACTACAAAAAACTACTAAGGTATCTCATTAGGCAGAAGTAAAATCGTTATAGTAGATGGAAATCTGGATCTACGTATGGAATGAAGAGCACTAAATAAGTGCAAATACACAAGATGAGCAAATATATAAGATGTTTTTCTTAATATTTTTATTGCTTAAAAACAAAACTGACTAAGAGATATATGAAAATAAATTGTATGACATAAATAAATTGTATGACAATAGCATAACAGCATAGGGGAGAAAGGGAAATAGACTAATAAAAGATTCTTATACAATAATGAAGTGGTAAATATCACATGAAAGTAGATTGTGATAACCTAAATTTTATACTATAAAGATAGCACCAAAATAACAATAATAGTAATAAGATAACAAAAGAAATTAAATTGGATGATTAAAAATACTGAATTAATTCAAGAGATGTCAGAAAAGAGTGAAAAAGGGAACAAAGAACAAATGGGGCAAATTGAAAACAAATAGCACAATGATAGTTTTAACCCTAACCATGTCAATAATGATACAAAATGTAAATGTTCTAAATACCCCATTAAAAGGCAAAGATCATCATATATATATATATTTTTTAAAGATTTTATTTATTTGAGAGAGAGAGAGAGAGCACATGAGACGGGGGGAGGGTCAGAGGGAGAAGCAGGCTCCCTGCCGAGCAGGGAGCCCGATGCGGGACTCGATCCCGGGACTCCAGGATCATGACCTGAGCCGAAGGCAGTCGCTTAACCAACTGAGCCACCCAGGCGCCCCAAAGATCATCATATTGAGTAATTTTAAGAGATCCAACTTTATGCAGCCTACAAAAATTGTACTTTAAATATAAAGATACAAATAGGGTACATACGAAAGGATGTAAAAATATAAACCATGCTCCTACTAATCAAAAGAAAGTTGATGGGAAGCACGTGAAAAAACTGAAACCTCCATACATCACTGGTGGAAATGTAAAATAGTGTATCCAGATTGGAAATAGTTTGCCACTTCCATAAAATGCCACACATAGAGGTACATACATCCAGCAATTCCATTCCTTAGAATATATACAAAAGAAATGAAATATATGTCCACACAAAAAGTTGTAGCCAGATACTCAATGCAGCATTAGGCATGATAACCACCAAGTAGAATACTCATCGCCCAACGACTAGGTAAAGAAAATGTAATATTATTTGGTAATTAAAAGGAATGAAGTGCTGATACATGTGACCACATGGATGATACTCAAAAATATTACGCTAGGTGAAAGAAACCAATTACAAAAGACTACAGAATGTGTGGTTCGCCTATATTAAATGTCTAGGATAAGCGATTTATAGAGATAGAAATGAGATTGGTTGTTGACTAGATAAGTAAGGGATTTGCAGGAATGGGGTTAATGAAGAGTGACTGCTAATAGGCATAAGCTTTTTTGAGGGGATGATGAAAATCTAAAAATTAGCTTGTGTTGATGGTTGCATGACTCATAAATATACTAAAAAACAATGTCCTGTATCCTGTAAACATATGAACTTGACGGTTGTAAATATGTCAAGAAAGCTATTTAAAAGTTTTAGTGGCTATTTTAATATCAAAGTAATTTTCAGAGCAAAGCCTATTAAAAGGGATAAAAAAGATAATTTTACTATGATAAAGGCACCAATTAGCAATAATATAACATCATAAAACATAACAATCCTAAATTTTTAATCCCTTAAAAACAGCACTTCAAATTCTTTAAGTAAAAGCTGAGAACTGTAATAAGAAATTGGTAAATCAACAATTACAGTGAGAGTTTCAATCTTTCTCTCAATAACTGACAGAACAGGCAAACAGAAAATCAGCAAGGATGTAGAAGACTTGAACAGCACTACCAACTCATCCTAACCGTTGTGTTTAGGGTAAACCACAACAGCAGAATTAACACATTCTTCTCAAGAGCATGTGGAGCAGATTAATGGATAAGCAAACTTATCCCATAGACTACTACTTAGCAATAAAAAAGAATGAACTTTGATGAAAGCTAAAGCATGGATGGATCTCCAAATAATTATGCTAAGTGAAAGAAGGTAAATGAAAAAGAGTACATAGTGAATGAATCCATTTACATAAAATTCTAGAAAATGTAAACTATAGGAACAAAAAACAGACTGGGGTTGCCTGGGACAGGGGCTGATGGATAGGTTTATCATCTTGATTGTTCATTCCTGTGTCAAACTGTATACCTGAAAAATGTTTTGTGGGGTATACCATGTATTACTTATAGTTGAATAAAGCTGTTAAAAATTCAGATAGCAAGATCTAGAAGTGACAGGAAGGAGGGATAATTATTTAAGAGCTATTTTTTTAAGGTCTCACATTTCAATAAAATGGATTGCTGTTTATTTCCTGATCAGCATTCCCAGATCTGAGTTTTTGCTGATTAATGCAATTAATTGTGCATTAAAGTAAATTTTTCAAAGAATCTACTGATTTTTATGCATGATTTCAAGTTGATGGCCTTGGGCGCTGCCTAGGTTCTCATGGCAGATATTTTGTTATAGGCTCTGGTTTGGGGGGATTTTTTGTTTTGGTTTCTTTTTGTTTTGCTTTTTTGTTTGTTTGTGTGGGGGGTTTTCTGTAGACTAGTTTTGATGAACTGTCAGCCTCAGTAGGAACTTTCCTCCATAGCCTAGGGCTAATAAGACTCCAAAACAGTGGTTCCCAAATCTGTCTGTCCATTACTGTAATCTGGAGAACTTTAAGAATTCCCCAATGCTCAGTCCCTAGTACAGACCAATTAAATTAGAATCTCAGGATGGGGCTCAGGAAAAATATCAAGAGATTTTATTAACTCATTTTGATATCTAACTTCTAAAACATTTCTTTAGAAAGTATGTTATACCTATTCCCTTTTGGTATTCTATTTTCATACATCCTTGAGCATAAAAATAATCTCATACATAGGATAATAGAAGTCCATACATGTCAAACTACTTCAGAGAAGAGAGTGCCTGGAAGTAATCTTTGCAAAATTTCATGACATATTAACTTGTTAGATGTAAAATATCATTTGGGCTCAAACAGATATTGTTACACTAAATTCTACTATAGATTTGGTATTAAAGTCAAAATTGTAATGAAAATATCTGGAAGAAAAACTTCACATTGAAAATATCCCATCCATTAACTCTGTGGGTTGAAAAACATTGCTATCATTTCAATACCTTACACTGGCCTTCAAAGTTACAGTTTAAGAAACATTTCCTTAAATTCATGCTTGTTAGATCCCTCTATGTACTCCTAACTTTTTCTTGCTTCTATTATTTCTTGACTTAGATCCATTCCACAGTCAGTAAGTAGCTTCCACAGCCGATGCAGCATTTTCTTTCAATAATCAATTACAAAGATTTATAAAAACCATGAGCAAGGTCCTCTGTAAGATCCTGCGTCAAGTGGGAAGGCTGATGCCAAGCAATGTAAGACACAGTCCGTACCCGAAGGACAGTTACTTCTATGAGTTCCTAAAATCCTGCCCTGTGTGGCTTTAAACATAGTCTGGGTTTGTAACCCTTGATTCTCCGACTTGTACCTCAATTTAGAGAGAGACAAGTTCTGAGAAGTAATCATAGGCTCACCTGCTCCCTTCCGGAACACGATGTCCGCAGAACACATAGGACTCAGGCTTGGTGAGCTCGCGAAGCTGAAATACTCTCTTGCCCCACTCATGAATAATGGTACAGGTCATCAGTGTATTTTTTGCGGCCCTGACCAGAAGCCGTGGATCAGGTGTTTTGTTGTGGTTTTTTTTTTAAAGATTTTATTTATTTATTTGAGAGAGAGAGAATGAGAGACAGAGAGCATGAGAGGGAGGAGGGTCAGAGGGAGAAGCAGACTCCCCGCGGAGCAGGGAGCCCGATGCGGGACTCGATCCCGGGACTCCAGGATCATGACCTGAGCCGAAGGCAGTCGCCCAACCAACTGAGCCACCCAGGCGCCCCAGGTGTTTTGTTTTAATGCAGAAAGCTTCTAGCTTCTCACCTCGCTGAGAATTCCAGTTAAATTGTTGCCTTTTTACTCCTCCAAATCTGTTAGTTCCCTATGGCTGCAGTAACATATTACCACAAATTAAGTGGCTTAAAATAATAAAACTATTCTCTCAGAGTTCTAAGAGTTCAGAAGTCCAAAATCAAAGTGTTGGAAAACCTGGAGAGACTCTTCTTCCAGCTTCTGGTGGCTGTTGGGTTCCTTGGCTTATGACACCATCACTGCAGCCTCTGCCTCTGTAGTCATACTGTCTTTGTGGGGGGGGGGGGGTGTCTGTGCAGGAGCACTTGCGTGATCAACCTCTGCCTCTCTCTCTTAAGGTGACTTGTGAGAGTATTTAGAGCCCATTCAGATTAATACAGGACAATCTCCTTATCTCAAGATCCTTAACTTAATTGCATCTGCAAAATCCCTTTTTCCAAATAAAGTAACATTTACAGATTCCTGGGACTGGGACATGGACATATTTTTGGGAGTCATTATCAGTCGACCACACCATTTTACAACACACATTAATTGGAGACATGGGTAACAGATTTGAAGCTTTTTCTGCACGTCTGGACCAATCCCCACACTTCCTCCCATCTCCATACTTTCTTCTCTTTCCATATCGTCCTGGGGAAGAAAATACAAATCTCAACACTACACAAATATAAACAAATGATCCGCAATTTGTTTAGCATAACCATTACTGACTAACTCAGTGGAGCGGACTGACTGTAAGTTATAACCTCTTCTCTGCTTAAAGAAAGATGTTTATATACATTCTACTCAACAGTTGCTATTACCTGTCCAAAATACCACCCTCTTCTTTCTGAGAAGTGCTCATACAGTTTTGAGGGTACCAGACCATTCAAGTCATGACTCCTCACCCCCCAGAAATAATGATAGGTATGAAGAGAAGCATAGGATCTTCACTGATCACTGAAGTTTGAAAACCGAAGCTGAGAGAGACACATCCAAGACATGTCCAAAACACATCTTATTCAAACAGTACTATAAATCTGTCTCAGGAAAGCCTGCCTTGACTACCTTATTAAAATTTCTGCACCCACTGCCCCATCCCAAAAACTTGGCTCTAATTTTTTTCCAGATATCTATCTCCATATAGCATAATATATACTCAGTTTAATCACTTTGTTTATTCTTTATCTCCACTATAAGCCAGCAACTAGAATGTCATCTCAATTTATAGAGAGATTTTGGTTTTATTTATTCGTGTAGCACAATCACTGAAATACTGCCTGGCACCTTGCAGACACTCAAAATACACTTGTCAAGTGAAATAATTAGGTTTTCAGTTTGTTAAAGTCTGTAATATTAGAGACAAATATTGGAGAAAGCTAATGGAATGAAAGTTTAAAAATAATGCAATTGAGTAACATATCTTTTTGTATTTCAGTTACAATTGTGTTGGATATTTGGCTTATAGAAAAGCAGATTTAGCACACTGATTTGATGGAAAAACATTAGGATTTAGAATCAGCTAAAGCTAGGTCAAGTCTTTTCTGCTATCTATTGATCTGTGAGATCTTGAGCAAGTTACTTAAACCCTATGAAACTTACTCTTCTCATCTGCAAAATGGGAAAAGTAATCCTTATCTTGCAGAACAATCTATGTGCCATCAAAATGTTGAATGGGACTTTCAGACCTAGGGCAGTCTGAGGAGACTTGGCCTACACGCCAGTGCTAGATGTGTGATGTCTCAGGGCCTTCCCACTCTTGCCTGTGATGTGTGGTGCCTTCCTGTTATGGCCGGTATGGTGTCTCGCCCACCTCAAATTCCTATGTTGAAGCCCTAACACTCACTACATTAGAATATGACTGTATCTGGAGATAGGGGCCTGAAAGAGGTAATTAAGTTAAAATGGTATTGTTAGGATGGGCCCTAATCCAATATACCTTGTGTCCTTATGAGAAAGGAGATTGGGACACAGACACCAGGAATGCACTCACAGAGGAAAGGCCCAAGTGAGGACACGACGCGAAGGCAGCCATGTACAAGCTAAGGAGAAAGACTTCAGAAAAAACTGAACCCCTGACACCTTGATCTTGGGCCTCTAGCCTCCAGAACTATGAGAAAACTAATTTCTGTTAAACCACCCAGTCTGTGGTATTTTGTCATAGCAGCTCTAGCAAACTAATACACTTCCCTCAAGTTTTTTCTGCCAGCAGGCCCTCCCATCAGAGTGTGCCAATTTGGTTAATCCCTAGAATTGAATTAACAGCTTGTTACTCCTTTTCCGGGTGAAATCCAACACTATTCAGCATTTAGGTGTTATGTTTGTTTAGCAAAAATGTGATGGATTGCATCATGGACAGTTTAGCCATATGTTATTTAGCTGATGGTTCTGTTCCCTTTTCTCTGAGCATCTTTCCCATCTGTGTGTCAAATTATAAAGTTTGGGCTCTTGCAATAGGACACATATATTATCCCTGATGTAGGAATCAATATATAGAAACTATTAGTAGTTGCAGGAGTTGGGAAATTGAGTATAAATTTTGAAAATACAGGGCTATTCAAGAACTTCAGAAGTTGAGTCATTGGTCCTTCAGGTACTTAGTACTTTACTTTTTTTTTTTTAAGATTTTATTTATTTGAGAGAGCACCCACATTAATGAGCACAAGCAGGGAGGTGGGGAGGGAAGAGGGTGAGGGAGAAGCAGACTCCCGGCTGAGCAGGGAGCCAAATGCAGGGTGCAGGACTCAATCCCAGGATCCTGAGATCATGACCTGAGCCCAAGGCAGACGCTTAATTGACTGAGCCACTCAGGCACCCCTACTTAGTACTTTACTTTAGAAATTATATAAGGATATCCTCAGTTGTAAAATGAGTATGCATAAAAGTAGCAGCCTCCTAACAATTAACAGAGTAATCTATGGAAAGTGTTTAGCACAGATCCCAAAATACGTCACTCAAAATTCTTTACTGTACTATGCCATATTATAAAATATTATCTTTGTATATTTCTGTTTGTTATGCTAATAATAGCAATAACATTACAATTACTATCATAGTTTACCTTGTTTTTACTATAGACATAACACCATTTATATGCAAGGCTACTCAAGATAAAATCAGAAACATGGGAATTTGACCTCGGAAAGAACATTAACATTTATCAAATTTGACTATCCCTGGGATGATTTATTGCCTCCTAGTTCTTTTTTTTTTTTTTTTTTTTTGGCTTGTTCTTCTTTTGGTCATAAATGAGAAGAGGGAGGCAGTTACTCCCTGGTAAACAAGGAAAATACAAGAGAGGGAAATAAAGAAATGTTAAAGGCTTAGAAGGGAAATATAGAGGCATAGAATCAGAAGATGGATTTGTATGGGAACACTTGATTGCTTTCCAAAGAAATGGGCCAGAGCTGGTGAGCAGAGCACCCTGGTGGATTAGCGAGGTGAATGGGGATAACCGACGGTACCTGTAGCTAATCACGGTCCTATGAAAAGAACAGTGGAAGTTCAGAAAAGCCCACTATGTGCTACGTGGCTAGAGGAGTCTTTTTCTTTTTTAATAGAAGAGTCTTAAGGAGATTTAACAGAAATCTAGGCAGTAGACTGGTCTGGCTTGTTCCCTTTGTTGTTCTCTATATTTACCAGTCTTTGTACAAGACTCACTACTACCATTCTGCTTCCTTCATTTCTGTTACCATTTACTGGAACAAAAGTAGCCGTTATTCACTGGTCTCAGATTTAAACATAACACAGAGTTTTAAAAACTGACCTTTCATCTCTTGTGATGCTCTTCTCAATCCTGACTTTCTTCTCCCTATGTTTATATCCTCCTTGTGGCAAGAATGTTGTTTTGTAGTTTTGGTTCTTTAAATAAATGGATACTATCACACATAACATGTTTCTGGCGACTTCTACCCTTTTCCATACAGTAATCTTATTTATACTTAAAATAACTCTTCACTAACAGTACACCGTATGTTAACTAACTGGAATTTAAATAAAAACATGAAACTACAAAAAAATAATAAAGTTCATTTTGAAAAAAAAACCTCTTCATTATCAATTCTGTGAATGTTGAAAGCCTCCTCAAGCATAAAACACAGAGATCATTCTATTAGTTTATAAGGAAACAATAAGGAATACAGCAGAACTGACAACAGCAGGGCTGCTTTAAGACAGCAGTCTTTAAATCACCGAAGATTCACACATATGGGGCTATTTGTCTCCTCTTTCGTTAATTTTTTAAAATGATTATAAGAAGGGCGGCACCTAGGTGGCTCAGTCGGTTAAGCATCAGACTCTTGATTTTGGCTCAGGTCATGATCTCAGGGTTGTGAGATCGAGTCTGGCATCTGGCTCCACACTCAGCGGGGAATCTGCTTGGGATTCTCTCTCTCCCTCTCTCTCTGCCCCTCCCCTTGCTTGCACGCTGTCTCTCTTGCTCAAATAAATAAGTAAATAAATAAATAAATCTTTTAAAAAAATGATTATAAGAAGGATAAGTGCAGAATCAGAAAGTGTTTTTCATTTCCCCTAAGCTCATTGCTCTTTGCTATTGTTTGGATGTTTACATATTGAAATTTTCTCAGAACGATCAAAGATTATTATGTCATTAACGGTATCTTCATTTTAGTTATGAATACTCCCCAAAAAGTCAGTTTATTAAAAATGCCCTCCAAGTTCTCAGTCCATTTCATTCATTAGAAAGCAAAATCACTCAAAATCAAAAGAGAAAATCAAGGATAATTTATACAATGAGAGAGAAAAGATGAAGGCAGAGTGGAAGGTAGATTCAAAAGATACATCATTTTTGCTATCAAAATGAAATCACTTATAAAATCTAAATCTTTTGGCTTTTTCTCCTTAAGTTTGAACTGAAAAAGAAAGCAGACATTAAAAAATTTCTGACAGCTGAATATTTCATATATATATATTCACTAAGTGCTTCAGTGTTCAGTATGGCCACTTAATCTTAAAATTAAAATTAATTAAAATTAAATAAAATTAAAAATTCAGTTCTTCAGTCACACCAGCCACATTTATGTACTCAACAGCGACATCTGACTATGACTACCATATCGGACAGCACAGAGCACAGAAAATTTCCAACATCACAGAAAGATCTATTGGAAAGCACTGCACTAGGATACATAAAGTCTCCAAGTATGAAATACAATAGGAATTTTAACATTATAAGCCAATGCAATGTTAAATTTGGAAAGAAATGAGTTGCCACAGAGTAAATGAATATTTAATAGAATAATTCAGCAATCTGAATGATCCTTTGATAGAAATTTGAGTTTCTGGGCACCTGGGTGGCTCAGTTGGTTAAGTGTCTAGCTTCGGCTCAGGTCATGATCCCAGAGTCCTGGGATCGAATCCCACATCAGGCTCCGAGCTCTGCAGGGAACCTGCTTTTCTCTCTCTCTCTCTCTCGAATAAATAAATAAAATCTTTAAAAAAAAAGAAAAAAGAAAAAATTTTGAGTTTCTATATGGCAAACTGATATCTTTAGCCCGAATAGCTAACATTTGGGAGTTATAATAGAACACGTGATGTTTAATAAAGCAGAATGCTCTCTACCATGGTTTATGAAACATTTTAGATTGAAGTTTTTAAAGAAATCTCGTGTAAAAGTTAAAATACAGCTAGTCCGGTTGCAGTGAAGATGGAGGGTCCCTGCCTGCTCAGTCTGGCACGCTGCGGGTTTCCAACATAGCTTGAATCATGAGCCCCAAGGACAGCCTGAGCTATCTTAAAAAAAAAAAAGCAAATTCTGACCAGAGTAGGTGAGAGTAGTTTAAAAAGTAGACTAGTAAAGATCAGAACTAAAGCTAATTCAGCAGTGAGACCCCTCCCTACTCAGTCAAAATAAATATTTTATGATTAACTTAATGTGAATGTTTACATCTTCTCCATAAAAATAAGCACTGCTGAAACAGAAAAAAAAAATCCAGAAAAATGAAATCAGGAAATGTTGTCATGACTAAGAACAGGACCAAGTTTTAGAAGACAACTCATATTTTTCACTAGAAGTATCAGAAGGTTAAGGATGAAAAGAAAGGCATTGTTGTATCTTGCTATATTTCTAAACATAGTAATCTGTAAAGATTAGAAATTCTTTCCCCTTTGGATAATAAAATAATTTTGCTTATATATATAGTACCATATAACAGAAAAAAAAATCACAAAGATGAAGATTACTTAACTGGCTTACATGAAACCGTTTTTCATTTTGATATGCATTTGCCTGATGAATAATTTATTAGAAAGTGATAATTGTATAAAACTAAATACAAAAATTGCTTTATTTATGAATGTAAACGATAGATTCTTAAATTGTTTTTTAATTGAAAAAAAATGTTACTAAAGATCAGAGCTCAAATATTTTGGGGGAGAAATACTGAAAAATATTAAACAGATACATCATGCCATTATACTCTTGTTCTGCAAGCTATTAAAATCCTTGCTTCCACAACCAAATTCATATCGCCAAGAAGTGTGGCAAGAGTCATTATGGGATGTTAAGATTTAGGATTCTGTTTTCTTTTGTTTTCTAATTTATGCCCTGCCATGCACAGGTTGAATCCGATCAGCTACAATGATGTTAACAACTTTTTAGGCTTTCATTTCTTAGAGCCTGAAATAACAGCAGCCTCAAGGCAACTAGATAGATTATTGGAGGTAAAAAGACATTAAAAAAAGAAACTCACCCCTGTGTGGCCAGCCCACTGGGTACCTATGATTAGAAATATATGAAGTTATGACAGTGCCCTGCTATTCATCTTTAGCCTTTTGGTACTTATGAATGAAAAACATGAATTGTCTTCTAAAACTTGATCCTATTTTAGTCATGACAATGTTTACCAATTTTATCTCTTTTTCTGTTGAGTGAGTTAGAAGGCCTTAGAGACTTATAGCGCTGATTTTAAAGTATTTGCTTTGGGTTCTATTCTAAAGCAGGATGGATGCTTATGATGCAAAGTACACAAAGCATCCATTTAAAATGGTTCCATTAGCAAACTAACATTCATTAGTACATTGCTGTAAACTTCCAGTTTCATTAGTCATAGTTCTGTTCATTAATTAGATTGAACATACTGCTGCCTGATTTCTAAAGTGTTAAGAGGCATTTATAAAAATGGGGTGGGGGAAACCTATTGACAAATGAATCCTCTTAAGAAACACAAAGTTAACAACATTTCATGGCATATTAGGGGGAAAACTAACTAAAATATTACAGGATGTCCAATTTAAGTTATATCATGGAAGCATTTTGTAAATAGCTACTACTTCCCTCTGTCTTCACCAAGCAGCAAGTTTTATTATTTTTAATGTAGAGTTTGTGATGTACTTTGTTTTATTATACAGTTTTTTAACAGAAAAAAAACATGTTCATGAATAAGAGTTATCTACTTGGTAGAAATGGTCTTACAGTTCTTTGGGTGCTTTTAATATCCAAAGAAGTTAGGTCTCAGAAATATGCAATCTCTAACCTTCGTGTAGAGTGTACATATAAATGGAAAAGCTGATTAATAGCTACAATCTACACAGAAAATGAAGGTATTATAAAATACCCCTTATTAGGGACTTATTCACTGATTTCCATAGAAAACTTTCTGAAAATTCAAGTTTTGCCTCCTTGCAGAGTTAGGCTGTTAGGTGCAGTGAATCCCCACCGATTATGTGGACCCTTATGTTGTAGGATGGTTTTGAACAGATAATGACCTCCCACACCAAGTGAGTGAACTGACCTACTGCATCAGTAACAAAAGCTACACATTGGGAAGTATCCATAACCATGCTGCTCCAAACCAACCAGCAATCTGTAATAGGCAGCCCTTCTTTCCATGGGAAAAAAGAAATGGAACTTACTATTAAAATCCCTTCTGTATTGGGGCGCCTGGGTGGCTCAGTTGGTTGAGCGACTGCCTTCGGCTCAGGTCATGATCCTGGAGTCCCGGGATCGAGTCCCACATCGGGCTCCCTGCTCGGCGGGGAGCCTGCTTCTCCCTCTGACCCTCCCCCCTCTCATGTGCTCTCTCTCTCTCATTCTCTCTGTCTCAAATAAATAAATAAAATCTTTAAAAAAAAAAAAATCCCTTCTGTATTGTAAGAAACTCATCTATACAGCACCAAACAGGGAATGCATGATGAAAAGCAGGGAGATATTCACATAAAAATAAAACTTTTAAGAAAAGAAACATGAGAAAGCATAAATAATCCATAATTTAGGAGATACTTGTCATAAGCATTGATCATTACATCCTATGGGAATATTGACTATTAAAACATTGGCATTCTGTGTTTAGTTTTTTGTTTTAATAATATTTTATGATGTGTTTTTAAATTTGCATTATTACCAGGAAGTGTTATTATAATAACAAAAGATCATATATGAAGTGGATTTTATGCATTTTATGATTTAACTCATTAAGTTAAAAAAGGAACATATAAGAGTCAACCACACTTCATAAAGAAAGTTAAATGTCAAGTTCCTATCTGACCTGTTAATTACATTCAATACCATTGAAGGGCAACATTTGCAAATTGCTTCTGTGCCTAATATTTTAGTGTTTGGTGACAAATTTATGATCTTGACCCTCATAATTAAATTACTTAATTCTAGAATATTTAATGGTTCTTGATTGCATATTGTCTTTATTTTCTTTTTCTCTCAATTGTGTTAGAAAATTCCATATTATTTCCTTTTATTTTCTTTTAATACCCACTGACATTTTACAGAAAATAAAACCTGAAATGAGAATAATGACCAAATGCTAAATCTGTCACCAGTGCTTGTTAAATTTAAAAGTCTTCGAAGAAAGCATAGGTATATACAAAGTGAGGATGACATTTCATATCATTTAAATTTCCAAATGATTTTCTTCTGGAAGCCACAATAATTTACTAGCATCATAAGACATTTTTGCTTCTCTTTAGTTGATAAAAACATGTTAGTTTTATAGTTTCTAATATTGGTATTAGGTTGGACTATAGAAAATTGACAGTATTTGATATTTTTGACCTACAAACATGACAATTTCATATGATCCAACTAAACTTTTTATTTTATTTATTTATTTTTTAAAGATTTTATTTATTTATTTCACAGAGAGAGATAGCGAGAGCAGGAACACAAGCAGGGGGAGTGGGAGAGGGAGACGCAGGCTTCCCACAGAGCAGGGAGCCCGATGCGGGGCTCGATCCCAGGACCCCGGGATCATGACCTGAGCCGAAGGCAGACGCTTAAGGACTGAGCCACCCAGGCGCCCCACCAACTAAACTTTTTAAATAGGTAAATTCATTACAACACTCATTAACCAAATTGTCAGTAACATTATTTAATATTTTGGAAACATATGTATGCATGTCTAAACTGCGGTCAGAGATGTTCTAAACTATTATGAGTGATAATTCCCTTTTTGAGTTACAAGAAATCTTCAAACACCCCACAAATGAGTGCTGATTAGAAAACCTCTATATATCGAGGAAGTTTAATATATAATCTATTTATGTTTCCATTTTTGTCAACATGTTTTGATTTGGTGTCTGTGGGGGCAGTAATGGGCACACAGAGACAGCCAGAGATTCTCACAGGTACATGTCAAGGTTAAGAAAGTACATTGGCATGGGGACTTTTACGACAGGCTTTTCAAGAAATAACATCTTTTTTTTATGAATTCAAGACTGATTTTAGAGTGGGTTCTTCTTGTAGAAAACATGATTCTATTTATTACAGTGGATGCTTGTACCTTCCAGTTCCTGGTGAGATAAAGACCAATTAAAGAGGGGAGTGGGACTTCTAACACTGTTCACATAGAGTTTGGTGCAGCCTGAGCTTCTCATCTCAGTAGATAGTCTGAACAATGGTTGTTATTTCAATTGTCATCTATCTGCTGATGACTTCCAGAGCTCTATTTGAAGCCCAGACTGTCTCAGCCTCAAACCCCTATGCCCAGTTGCCTCAAACTAACTCTCCATGACATCGAGGTCATCTGCTACTTTTCTAACTGCCTACCAGGCAGTTCATTTAATCGTCTTTGGAAGAAAATACCATCAGCCAAAGCTTTCCCAAGTTTCCATACACAACATTGAGGAGAGTTCACTGAAAAATTACAAGGCATGTTAAAATCAATATCAATTCAACAAAAACCAAGAGGAAAACATAAAGGCACTGATGACAGATGTTGGAGTTATCATCCAGGGGTTTTACAGTATGATTAACATATTCAAGAAAGGTGGGGGGGGAATGGAGCCTCATCCCAAAAGACTTGGAATTTTTAAGAATCGAAGAAAGTTACAAAATGCAGATATATATATTTTGTCATTCCATCCTTGCCTATAGGATACAGATAAACTCCTTACCACGTCATAGGAAGCACTTCAAACCTTCCTCCTATCTATTTCTTGAGCCCGACTGCCTACCATTTCATAGACATTTTGTGCTTTAGTTACATTCAACTGCTAACAGTTCCCTAAACACAGGACTTTCTTTTGATGTTGCCGAGCATTTACACTTGATGTTCTTGGAAAGTGGAAAGCTCTCACACTACCTGCTAGTCCATCTAGAAATACAGATTTATCCACAAATAACCATCTCAACTAAGACCTTTCCTTAGACAGTCTTGCATTCCTTCCAATGTACTCCCATAGCACCTATTACATACTCTATTAAATGCTTCCCATCGGTATTTCAATTTTTCAGACATCTATTGGTCTCCTGTATGTAATAGGCCAGGAGCAGGGGTGTGCTACAACTGATTCATGCTGGCTCACGAGACCCCTTGTGAGATGTTTAGGATTTTTGTGAATTGGTTGCTAAACCCAGCTATTATTAAAAATTAAGTTAAACTAACTTAAAATGTATTGAATGGAGCACTGGGTGTTATACGCAAACAATGAATCATAGAACACTACATCAAAAACTAATGATGTAATGTATGGTGATTAACATAACAGTAAAAAATAAATTAAAATAAAAAACATAAAAAAACTAATGATTTATGGTGATTAATGTAACATAATAAAATAAAATTTAAAAAATTTAAATAAATGATATGAAAGACAGAGATAGTTAATATTTTCAAGTTCATCATTATCTGATTATTTTATTACAATCTATGCTCTAGGTTATTTATGTCTGCTGCTTCCGTATGGTGGAAATAATATATAATGGTGTGCTACTGTTCAGCTCTTCCCAAATTTGTTGCTTTTCATGTTGATAGCTTAAAATCAGCCATGGTAAGAGTATTTACACCACAGATACCAGCAAATGCCAAAAGCTAGGACTTGATCTTTTGTTATTGATTATGTAGATTTAGGAACACTATGGAGAAAATATTAATAATGCAGATTTAACTTAAAATTGTGTTATGCCTATAGCCTTTACAGTGTGAACAGAACACAAAATTGAGGAAATGTTCTAGTATGTGAAAGCCATTGTCCAATTCAGAACAAAGTTGCTCACATAACTGACAAAGAAATAAAGTTGACATACATATTTGAGGTTTTCCTTTTATTTTACTTGCCAACATAAATGAAAATTTCAAATGACATTCGGGTCAGATTTATAATGTTCATCAATACAAGGGTGCCTTATTTGCTGAGTAAGATAGTCATCACACAGGAGATGTCATTCTGTTGTCTTCTTGCTTCCATCATTTCTGTTGAAAAATTCTGCTTCGTCTCTTTTTGTTCACTTTGAAGATAATATATCAGTTTTTCTGGATACCTTTGAATTTTGATTTTCAGCAGTTTTATTAGGATATTCCTAGGTGCATTTTCTTCGTATTTATGCTAATTAAAATTCACAGAGTGTCTCGGAAAAAAAAGATGGTAGTCATATTTTATCTGTTTTGTGATTTATTGTGGTATCATTGCAATATCAGAATTATAAAAACTAATTTTTTTTAAAGATTTTATTTATTTATTTGAGAAAGAGAGAGAGAGAAACAGCATGAGAGGGGATAGGGTCAGAGGGAGAAGCAGGCTCTCCAACGAGCCGGGAGCCCGATGTGGGACTCGATCCCAGGACTCCGGGATCATGACCTGAGCTGAAGGCAGTCGCCTAACCAACTGAGCCACCCAGGCGCCCTAAAAACTGATTTTACAAGAGATAGCAAGTCACACTGAAGTTGTATGTGTATAAAACAAAATAAATTAGATATTTTATCTGTAAGTTGTGTGCAATAAATTTTAATATAAATTAAATATACAATTTTAAGTATAAATTAAATTTATACATATTTACAAATTTGATTTTTATTTGTAAATTGTGTGCTTATGTAAGATTTATAGTGAAATTATGTATACATACACACACACCACACACATACACACATGCATATACTTTTTTTGAAGAGGCATTTGTTAAACATTTATCAGAACACACAGGCTGAGAACCTCTCAAAGACAGGAATTAAGTCTTGTTCTTCTTTTATCTCTATTGCTTGGATAATAAATTCAGTGGTTAACATACACTCTGGTGAATTACTATTATTTTAAGCCTATATATAGAGAGAGCCATTATTTAGATTTGAAACCCAAAATTGGTGCAGAAATCATGGTTCAAGATGAAGTGCTTAAATCAAATTGAAAAATTAGTAGGCATATTAAGGCAGAGAAATGTATTTTCCAAAGCAGATTGGAAAAGGGCTGGCTTTGTATAACTATGTGCTTATAGTAATACACATCTATCCTGTATGCTGCCTTTCCCAGTATAAAGTGTATGTATAAAGTGACCTATAATTCATGGGGAACTACAAAGAAATCCTCCTCTTCTTTCACACTGTAGCCTTCACATCAGGCTACACTTCACATTGTGACTTAAGCAAATTGTAGAGGACTTGATGAAGATCTGGAAAATAGCCAAGATTGCATTTCTTAAGGATCTTGTAAGGATCTTTAATTTGGTTCAAAGAATAGAAAACTAAAGAATTTATAACTTCACAGATATGAAGGAATTCAAGATAGAAGTGATGTTCTTCATGACCATATTCCAGAAAACATGGTCTTTTTTCCGTTGGGCATTTTGTTTTTTTGTGAGAGATACCAAATCATCTGTCTTCAGCTGGAAGGAAATAACATTAAAACTTTTAATTGCAGAAGTTGTTTTTCCCTTTCACTGGGACATCAGATATAGAAAATTCTACTCTGAGACCCTGATAATTTAATTAGCATCTAAAATAGTCTTGGACCATCAGCCATTGTTAGGCAGGCCAGCCGCTGCCACATTCCTGCTGGAGGTGAACAACGGCATCATCGCATCATCGAGGAGACACGTGAGCTCAAATTCAAAAACGTGGCCACTGGTAACAAATAAGCAGTAGAAGTAATATTTGCAGATTTCAATGGAGTCCTCTATCATATTTCAGATCCCAATGGAGACAAAACAAAAATGATATATTTCCTTGAAATTCTACAAAGAACTTCAGGCACATGGTGCCTGATTAGTTATTAAAGAGGGCATAGGGCAGTTTCTTGGTAAATCCCCAATCAGGACACAGTGTCTCTTTGCTATGTGACCTTGAAAATCTGCTGGCATCCAAGGATTCCGTTGTGCATCAGGCTGGCATATTGACACTAAATTGTTTTGCTTCTGTCTTTGAAAAATACTTTCAATTCCAGGAAGAGGGCAAGGAAGGAGAGAACGAGGCAGTTATCCATTAGAGGGATGATGAGATCACGTATGCTGAGTCTAAAAAGGACAGAGCCAGAGTAATCTTTAGCACAGTGTTTAAGGATGACGACTTTGTGGTCATTGGAAAAGTGTTCATGCAGGAGTTCAAAGAAGGACACAGAGCCAGCCACACGGCCCCACAGGTCCCCTTTAGCCACTGGGAACCTCCTCTGGAGCTGAAAGACACGGACGCTCCGATGGGTGACAGCACTGGCTCTGTGACCTTCGTGCTGTCCCCTCGCCGCACCAACGCCAGTGCTCGAGACATCACGATCCACACGTTCTGGGACCATCTGCACTACCACATCAAGTGCACTAAGGCTAGATTCACACACGATGCCGGCAAAAACGGCGACTTCCTCCAGGTGCTGAGCCGTGCATGCCCAGATGTCGAGAAAAAGAAAGGAAAACAGTCCCAGGGGAGACCGTTTTCGTGCCGCTAGATCTCTGGGGCAGGAGAAGGCAGCTGCGGGCAACGGAAGGCTACTGGGTAATCGTAGTTTTTCATGTTGCGCGGCTTCAGGTTCTTAATGGGTTCTCGGTTTTGGTTCCATTTTGTACATGTTTGGAAATAATCTGCAGAAATGAGCTGTGCTGGCAAGGACTTCATACTTCTTAAGAATTAAAAAAAAGAAAAAAAAGAATCCCACTTGATCAACTTAATTCCTTTTCCTTATCTTCCCTCCCTCACTCCCCTTGCCTTCTTCCCCCTCTTCCAAGCTGTTGCACCTTGTAGTATGTTGCTCGGAATGAGTTGCAGGATCAAGCAATCTTAACTTGTTTTCTTCTAAGTATTTGAGTTCAAAACCCCCGTATCTAAGAAATACAGCTGGGGTCATTAATAAAGAAAATCTTTCTATCGTCAAAAAAAAGTCATAATTTTTAGTACAAATGTGTGAATAGGCTGAGACATAAGATAGTAATTTCTTCAGGGGCACCTGGCTGGCTCAGTCAGAAGAGCATGTGATTCTTGATCTCAGAGTGGTGAGTTCAAAGCCCACCGTGGGCACAGAAATTACTTTAAAAAAAAAAAAAAAAGTAGGGGCACCTGGGTGGCTCAGTCCTTAAGCGTCTGCCTTCGGCTCAGGTCATGACCCCAGGGTCCTGGGATCCAGCCCCGCATCGCGCTCCCTGCTCAGCGGGAAGCCAGCTTCTCTCTCTCCCACTCCCCCTGCTTGTGTTCCCTCTCTTTCTGTGTCTCTCTCTGTCAAATAGATAAATAAAATCTTTTTTAAAAAAGTAATTTCTTCAAAGGAAACAGCAGAAACAATGGAGCAAAAATGGGAAAAATATGTTCTGATTTCTTAGTTGAAGATTCATATTTAAGTTGAATCTCTTGCAGATACTGACTGGCTTTTTAGGGAGCATGTCTATTTTACTGATTTATCTTAGAACATTACCAGCATGATTCATAATTTTACTTGCCCTAAGAAAACTATATAAACATATCAAATGCTAGAAAACAAAAATAAATTATGTGTAAGTCTCCACATTTACTTTCCCTTCTATAGTAAGGACAATTATTTGGGGACCACTGCCCTATATACCTTATGAAATTGTGCATTGCCAGGAAAGAGTTCTATATTTACTTTAAAAAATATATTTACTTTAAAAAAAAAGTAAAAGTGTGAGAAGGGAAAGTGTAATCGTCTTCCACAAGCTAAATGGTAAAGCTATTCTTCATAGAGATAATACTATTGTATAATCATCATTTGAAATATTTCTCTTTTAGTGGTGATTGATTTGAGTCAATCCATATCTACTCTGGATGAGAATACTCTCCTTTGTGCTAATTTAACAATCAATACATATTTATTGAGAAAATATTCTATGAATAAATTATGCTAAACACCATAAGGCATCAAAAAAAAGGTGATTAACTATGATATAGTCCATGCTTTTCAGGAGCTTCAATTCTAAAAAGAGAGAAAATTATTAAAAAAATACAGTACATGTTTAGTACTGTTCTAAGTACTGGTAAGATAAAAACCACAGGCTATTAGAATTCAGAGGACAAGGGGTTACCCTAAGCTTGAAAGAAGCAGGAAGATTTTCCTGAAGATTGTACAATATAAAATAACCTTTAGATATCAGTAGCATTTCAACAGATAGAAACGGGGAAAACATAGGAAATTTAGGGGGTTGAAGGCTATGAAAATATGTACCTGCTCCCCTCCTTGGCTCTTCTCGTGTGGGGACACAAACACAAAAACAAAACAAAACAAAACAAAACTTGCTTGCTTCCTGTTAGAAGCTAGAGCTCTTGAGTCTAGAGTAACAACTGAGGGTTAATGAAGCCATATTTTTAGAATTTTGGTGAAGAACAATAGCATGGATGCTAGAAAAGATGTGTGCAGTCCCGGAGACACCTGTGGCAAATACAATTAATGCCCTAGTTACTGACCCAGTGATCCCCAAGATAGAGAGCTAGACTGCCTGGCCTGTTCAGCTATGGGAAATTCCGGCTGTGATGTTAACTGCTGTTCCACCAGAGGGGAGGTGAAGCCTTGAGTTGAGAACAGGATGCCTAAATTTCGCCTGAGAACACAAGAGCCTCCTGTGCACACTTGATAGCTGTTCATGTGTGTGTTGGAGGGGGTATAGGTGTGTAAATAAAGTTATACATCTTACAGGATGGTTGCAAGATTGACTTTTTTAGAATTCTCCCATTAAGTAAAACAAAAAGCATAAGAGATATCACATTAGACACAAAGATAAAATTACGCAGCAATGCAGAAGATCCAATATCTCACTAGTAAGAGTACTAGAAAGAGAGAAGAAAAGTACAATGACATTTGCCAGAACTGGAGAACACAAGCTCCCACAATTAAAAGAGCGCCCTGACTACCCAGCATACTGAATGAAAAGAAACACACCACACACAAAGGCACAGCATTATAAAACTTCAGAACACCAGATGTAAAGTTTGTAAAAGCATCCTGAAAGGAAAGAAAAAAAGTGAAATGAAATAAAACTAGGTCACATACAAGTAGCAGGAATTCTCAGCACCAATATGTAGTGATGAAAACACTGACTCAAAGCTCTCAAAAGTTCTGATTGAAAATCATTTTCATCCTAATCTTCTACACTCAGTTAATCAATCCAGTGTGGGATTAGAATTTAAAAAGTTGCAATCAGATAAATGTGCAGCATAATATCACAGATGCAGTATCCTTTCAAAAATGTTGAAGCAAAATGTAATTATGAGAATAATCAAACAAATTCAGAATATGGGACAGTCTACAAAACAGTTGGTCTAGACTACTCAAAAAGGCAGAGTTATGGAAAGCAATAAAAGCCTGGAGGATCTTGATAGGGATTGCATTAAATGTGTAGATTGCTTTGGGTAATTATAGACATTTTAACATTATTTGTTCTTGCAATCCATAAGCATGGAATGTCTTTCCATTTCTTTATGTCATCTTCAATTTCTTTCATCAGTGTTTTATAGTTTTCAGAATACAGGTCTTTCACCTCTTTGGTTAGGTTTATTCATAGGTATCTTATTGTTTTTGGTGTAATTGTAAATGGGATTGATTCCTCAATTTCTCTTTCTGCTTCATTATTGGTATATAGAAATGCAATAGATTTCTGTACATTGATCTTCTATCCTGCAACTTTATAGCATTTTTCACAGTGCTAGAACAAACAATCCTAAAATTTTATGGAACCATAAAAGACCACAAATAGCCAAAGCAATCTTGAAAAAGAAAAGCAAGGCTGGAGGCATCACAGTTCTGGACTTCAAGTCATACTACTAAGTGATAGGGATCAAAACAGTATGGCACTGGCACAAAAATAGACACAGACACATAGATCAAGACAACAGAATAAACAACCCAGAAATTAACCCACAAGCATATGGTCAATTAATCTTTGACAAAGCAGGAAAAGAATATCCAATGGGGAAAAGACGGTCTCTTCAACACATGGTGTTGGGAAAACTGGACAGTCACATGTAAAAGAATGAAACCGGACCACTTTCTTACACCATACCCAAACATAAATTCAAAATGGATGAAAGACCTAAATGTTAGACATTAGGAAATTTAGTTAAAATCCTAGAGGAGAACATGGCAGTAACCTCTTTGACACTGGCCATAGCAACAAAAGCAAAAATAATCTATTGGGACTACATCAAAATAAAAAGCTTTTACACAGTGAAGGAAACACTTAACAAAACTAAAAGGCAACCTACAGAATGGGAGAAGATATTTGCAAATTTCATATTCAATAAAGGGTTAATATCCAAAATATATAAGGAATTTATAAAACTCAACACCTAAAAACCAAATAATCCAGTTTAAAAATGGGCAGAAGACATGAATAGACATCTTTCCAAAGAAGACATCCAGATGGCTAACAAACACATAAAAAAATGCTCAACATCACTCATCATCAGGGAAATACAAATCAAAACCACAATGAGATATCACCTTATGCCTGTCAGAATGGCTAAAATTAACAACACAGGAAACAACAGGTGTTGGTGAGGATGTGGAGAAAGGGGAACCCTCTTGCACTGTTGGTGGGAATGCAAACTGGTGCAGCCACTCTGGAAAACAGTATGGAGGTTCCTCAAAAAGTTAAAAATAGAACTACACTATATAATCCATCTATGGCACTACTAGGTATTTACACAAAGGATACAAAAATACTAAATCAAAGGGATACATACATCCCAATGTTTATAGTAGCATTATCTACAATAGCCAAATTGTGGAAACAGCCAAGTACCCATTGACTGATGAATAGATAAAAGAGGTGGTGTGTGTATGTGTATATGTATATATACATATATGTATGTGTGTGTGTGTGTGTGTATATATATATATATATATATGAATATACTCAGCCATAAAAATGAATGAAATCCTGCCATTTGCAATGACATGGATGGAGCTAGAAAGTATTATGCTAAATGAAGTAAGTCAGAGAAAGAAAAATACCATATGATTTCACTCATGTGGAATTTAAGAAACAAAACAAATAAGCAAAGGGGAAAAAAAAGGGAGGGAGGCAAACCAAGAAACATAGTGTTAACTATAGAGAACAAAGTGATAGCTACCAGAGCAGCAGCTGTGTGGGGGGGATGGGTAAAACAGGTGATGGGGATTAAGGAGTATACTTGCAACTGGGTGTTGTATGGAAATGTTGATTCACTCTATTGTACACCTGAAATTAATATTACATTATATGTTAACTATACTTTTTTGAGAGAGAGCGCACAAGTGGAGGGGGGACGGGGAGGGGTAGAGAGAGAGAGAATCCTAAGTAGGCTCCACGCCCAGCATGGAGCCCAACGCGCGGGGATAATTACAAACAAATAATTCAAAATATATAGGCAACCAAGAAAATAATAAAATAAAATAATAAAATAAAATGAATGAGCAATTATTAACTTTAGGAGAAACAAAAAGTATATGAGAATAAAAAAAGAATTGTATTAGTCTATTTGGATCCTTAGTAAATAATATTTATTATTGAATTATAGTGTAGATACTGACTACTTAAAAAAGTAATGATGAAACTATATTAAAGTGTAGGGAAAAATGTAGGGAAAAGTCTATAACAAAACTAAATCCTTAATAACCTGAATGGCTAGTCAATAGAAAATAATTAAATTTCATAAATCAACAACATTAATTTAACCATATTACTTAATAACATAAAAATTAATACTAGAATAATAGATGAAAAGGCTTAAAGAGAACTGAAGGTTAGAGAGAGACAAGGAAAGGAAGTGCTGTTTTTTGTGCATGAATCCTTTAGTACTATTTTAAAATAATCTTATATGTTAAAATTAACTTTAGAATATTTAATTTTTTAACTTAATAGGAATTGAATTAGAATAGTCAAAGATCAAATGGAGAAACGATCCCATAGTGCAGAGCAAAAATATGATGAAGTGAAAACCGTAAGTGGAAGAATAGAAGAAATTAAAGTCAGACTCAGTAAACTTCATATATAAATAATAGCATTATATAAATGGTAAACCAGATGGAGAAGTCATAAATAATATTTTAAAAACGTTCTTAGGTTGATGAAAAATACTAGTTTTCAGATTAAATGGGCTCAAAGATCTTAGTCAAGACTGATGTGGAAACTTTCATATCTACATATTTTTTGTTTAAAATTTTGAACACAATAGAGAGATTTATAAGCCTCCAGACTGAAATGAAGTTATGAATTGGTGGGCTGGGATGGAAGTGCATTCCAGGGAAAGAGACACACCAGCAAAGGCCCAGAGGCAGAATAACTAAAGGTTTTTTCAGAAGTAGGGAGTAGTTGAGGTGGTTGGCTAGGGTTTAGAGTACAGTCAGTGACCACAAAGGGAAATAAAGGTAAATCTCTCACACAGTGATTGATAACTGGATTGTACAACTGCTAGCTTGCTTTCACAGTCTGCAATGACAAATCTGCATTAGCGTTGGTAGCATTAATTTAGTTAGGTAATCAAACTCACCACCAACATCATTTTATTTATGAGATTTAAAAACTGTAGAATGCACAAAATAAAGGCTCTTTATGTGGTTTCTGTCTTTTTTTCTCTTCCTTCTTTCCTGCCTCCTATCCTCCCCCAATCCTTCCCTCCAGCCCTTCTTTCCATCCCCTCTCATTTTCCCTTCCTTCCCTCCTTTTCTTTCTTCTTTCCCTTTTTCTTTTTTCTCCTTTCTTTCTTTTTTGTTTGTTTTGCAATGATGACTATATCTTTTTTACTGAAAGTTGACCACAATTTAAGGATCCTGAATTTTATAGTTTCAAACATAATTATGATTATTATCAGGGGAAGAAAAAAAAAAAACCCAATATGTTAACACCGCCATGATGTTAGCACACTATCTAACCATAATATTTTCTTATATAGTTTTCATTAGTATTGATCAAAATTCTAGATAAATTGTAGAGGAGGTATTGCTACTTTAATGATATGCTGAAGCTTAATTATTAAATATTAATATCTGGTCCATGAAATATTAGTCAAGGTTATGAAGAAATTATTAGTCTAGTAAAATCTGATGCAGAGTAACTAACCAAACGTAAAAACTAAATTAAGGTCACATCACATAAAATCTCATTAAGCCAAACCAGATCTAATTTAATCAAGTTGATTGCTAATAGGTCTTTCTACCATTTTCTGCCTCAGGGGTATGATGATGGCTACGGGGGTGAATATGATGACCAGACCTATGAGACTTATGATAACAGCTATGCCACTCAAACGCAAAGGTAAGGCATTTGCTGTTTAGAGCATCCTTCTCAGGATTATTTCTAATCCTATTTTGTCTTTTGTATCTGAGTTCCAGTTCTATTATGTGAGAGTTTCTAGCAGTGGTTTTTCTCCATTGTGTCTCTGAATTATTAAGTTGTTTACTAGACTGAGAGGTAAAAGATAATAATCTTGCAATTGTTAATGGTAGCAGTGTGTTATTTTAAGACTAGATGATTATCATAACTAATAAACTCATTAAGTAAGCTTGTATTTAACAAAATACTGTTACTTTTGGAGATTATTTTAGTAAATTCATAATTAACACAATGAAAAACAAGCACTTGTTCAGTGAAGGTTTTTCCCCTAAAATTTAATTTTTATTTGTAAAACAAAAGATATATGAATGTTATTGGTGCTCCTTCTGAAAAGGAAAACTTGTAAAACGTCCTATGGAATGAATAATTCCCTTCCTTTCTTGATGGCTCTCTAAATGATTGTTGACTGTATCTTTTCAGATTGATCACATTTTGAGATATCAATGAATTTTTACTTTTTTAAAGTCAAATTTTTTGAAGTAGTGTTTACATATAGTAAATTTTGCCCATTTAGGGTACAGAGTTTTTATGAGTTTGACAAATGCA
The DNA here is from genome assembly GCF_011800145.1 of Mirounga leonina. Taxonomy (NCBI): domain Eukaryota; kingdom Metazoa; phylum Chordata; class Mammalia; order Carnivora; family Phocidae; genus Mirounga; species Mirounga leonina. Next base: position 23,945,804 of record NW_023270807.1, on the reverse strand, counting down.
AACTATCATGCGACACCATCAAAATTAAGTTTTAGGGCAATTTAGCCAACCTGAAATGTTTCCTTATGGCCCTATATAGACAACTTTTCTCCCTCCCAGGTCTTGGAAACCACAACCAGTTTTTTGCCATTACAATTTTGACTTTTTTAGAATGTCATATAAGTAGAAACGATACGATATGTCGCCGTTTCTGTCTGGCTTCTTTACATATAATGATGTGTTTGATATTTATTCATTCATGTTGTTATGTGTATCAATGTTTTCTTCCTTTTTATTACTATGTAATGTTTCATTGTAAGGATGTACCATAGTTACTTCATTCATCAGTTGAAGCACAAATAGATTCTTTTTTTTTTGCAATTATGAATAAAATTATCATTAAACAACTGCATTTTTGAAAAATCTATCTCCCAAGTATTTTTTCTGAAAACAAAGTTACAATTTTCATGGTAAAGTAGGAGGAGTCCATATGATAGTTAAATGATTCTCCCCTATATGTGATTGACAGAAACCAAGAGAACTAATTGTCACAAAATCATTACTGCATTGACCATTTATTGACCAAATTTATTGGGACCCAAAGAGATCTAGATGCATCATTAAGTAATATCTGGAGGAGGGGAGGTGACAAAGAAAGAAACAACTTTAAGGTCATTATAGAGTGGAGGAAATTTGCATGTAATGCCTAAGTGTGCATTTTGCATGGCCAGAAGGACAGCCTAGTGAAAGGAGTGAAGGGCAATTCTACTTAGAATACTGTAGGCAATTAGGAAAAAGATGAGTGTGAACTGATACCTCCAAAGCTAAGCATAACATATCATTAGGAAAATGACCATCTTCAACTTTGAGTAACTGGTTAATTTGTACTATGTTAAATAGAAAAGCCATCATGAGCTAACAGTTTATACTGTGGGTGATATCATAATAGTCCCAGTTACATATTGAAACAGCACAATTATTTAGGATGGGGGAAAGTTTTGCATCATCACAGACACTGATTATTGTAGGCAAATTGGCTACATATTTAAAGTATCTGCTAATATTTTCAAATTGTAAGTTCATCATTATACATTAGTGCATAAAAATTGTGAAAAAAAAGTACTTTAGCTTGTTTCAGAAACTATTTGGTAGAAAAAAAAGAGATTACCACACACTAAAAACACAACTAGAATAGAGTAAAACAATTTCTTGATTTAGCTTTATAGAGAGCTACATTCAGCTGATAGAGATTTTGGAATAGTTTTCTGAAAGTGAGGGACTTTTTGCATCTTTCTTCTGGTAAGACTTAAATGGGCTTAGCTAACCCTAAGAGACAAGGAAGAAGAAAAAATGGGAGATTAGGATAATTTATTTTTGAATATTTCCAAAGTGAATATTAGAATAATTGAACATAATTATGCATAAAAAGTAACAGAATAATTTTAGAAAAAATTGTCTTGTTTTAATGAAGTATAATTTATATGTAAAAAGATACTTTCTATGCTCTTCTGCTACCTTCTCTTTTTCCTTTCCTATCTGTTCTATTTTCTATGGCTAAATTCATCCCATTCTCCTAGGCCCAGCTCAAAGCCAACTCTTCCAAAAAGTTTTTCCATAATCCTTTATTTGAGAATAACCTGTTTTTGCTCTAAATTTCAATAGCACCATATCTTCATTTCTCTACAGCTCTTTCTCTCTCTGTCCTACAGTGGGATCAATTGTGTACATGTTACTTATCACTCTTACTACTTTCCTAGAATCCTTGTCTGATGCCCTCATGTCCCTCACAGTATCTAGTGTTGAGTCTTTTATAGGGTATGTATTGAATAGATGGTTGTTGAATATATGAATGTCAGACTTAATGTGTACCTACGCTGTGAAGATATAAAATAAGAGCATCTCTTCCCTCAAGGAGAATACAATATGCAGAATTCTATTTATTATATTTATTGACAAAATATTTATGTGTTTCTGAGATATCTTAGTACTAAACCAGAATAAAGAAATCAGGTCATGAAATTAATTAAAATGATACTAATGTTCTCAAAAAATGATATTAATATTCTCTATTGCAATAATTATAAAATATCTATTTTGGTCAAAACATGGCCTTAATACTCAGAGTTTCTGGCACACTAGAGGTTCTCAGTAAAGATTTGTTGAATAAATGAACAAAAGATAAATGAATGCATTAATGAATGAATGAAATTAATATTATTTCAGAAAACTGTGAGGAAGAATTTTTAAATATAGTGCCAACTTGTAATAGAAGTAGATAAATACTGAGAAAATTCATGACATATGTATTAAATTCCTATATTTAGATTATTTCTATTGGTTCAACTATGCCAGCAGAAGATATTAGCAGTTTAGTTAAATAAGCACTTATTAAATGATTATACATGTCAGAGAGTATACTCACCATACAGTGACAATACTTACTTAATTTTTTTTTAATTTTTTATTGTTACATTACTCATTAGTTTTAGATTAAAATTTTTTAAAATATATTTTAGTATTTGCCCCTAACAATTTGTTTGAGGAGTCATTTGCAAGCTGTTATATATTTAAATAAATATAAGTGAAACAACTATAGAGTAACCAAGTATTGGAAGGTAGAAGTGAGAGGAAGTTCATTTTTTATAAGAATCAGTCTAGAACTGTTTTTTTTTTCCCAAGTGGTAGCTCTTTTTTTTTTTTGTTTTTTGTTTTTTGTTTGTTTGTTTTTTTAAAGATTATTTATTTATTTATTTGAGAGAGAGAGAATGAGAGAGAGCACATGAGAGGGGGGAGGGTCAGAGGGAGAAGCAGACTCCCTGCCGAGCAGGGAGCCCGATGCGGGACTCGATCCAGGGACTCCAGGATCATGACCTGAGCCGAAGGCAGTCGCTTAACCAACTGAGCCACCCAGGCGCCCCTCAAGTGGTAGCTCTTTAATTGGGTTTTTAAAAGTATAATTTGGATTTATGGAGGAAAATGGGAGAAAGTTTCTAAAGTGGAATAAAGAGAAATATATGAGCATAAAACATCTCCATCATTAATAAAAAATATGAATAATATTTTGGCACTGTCATGGTCAAAATCGGAAGAAATTCCAATTTAGAAGCACTAAATTATGGTACAACT